>NW_028126520.1:600000-758905 GCF_965194825.1 Balaenoptera physalus
GCAGCTAACATACTGCACATCACTAACTATATTCCCTTCATTAAACAAAACAAACACAAAACAATTTGAACATACAAAGAAATAACCTTCCTATCATTACCAATCATAATACCCACACGGTTACTACACACAACACCCATTCTATCGGTGCTGGACTAGGAATTTAGGTTAGTTCAGACCAAGAGCTTTCAAAACCCTAAACAAGTGAAATTGACTTAATTCCTAAAAATAAGGATTGCAAGACTTTATTCTACATCAATTGAATGTAAAGCAAACACTGTATTGAAGCCAAATCTTTACGAGATTGATGAGTTTTAACCCCAGGAAATTTTAGTTAACAGGCAAATCCTCTAGTCAACTGGCTTCAGTCTACTTCTCTTTCATTTGAGAAAGAAAAAAAGAAAAAAAAAAAGGGCAGGATACTCACTGGCAGAATTGAAGCTGCTTCTCTGAAGTTACAATTCAATTTGTTGATTCACCACAGGGTTTGCCAGAAAGAGGGTTCAATCTCTGTCTTTAGATTTACAGTCTAATGCTAACTCAGTCATTTTACCTCTGTTCATACACTGCTGATTATTTTCAACAAATCACAAAGATATCGGCATTTTATATTTACTGTTTGGTGCTTGAGCTGGAGTAGCAGGCAGCACCTTAATTATATTAATCCAGGCTGAGCTATGCTGACCTGGACCGCTACTTGGAGATGCCCAAATCTGTAAGGTTGTCATAACAGTCCCTGCACTTGTAATAATTTTCTTTATTGCTGTACCCGTTATGATTGCAGGCTTTGAAAACTGACTTGAGCCACTAATAACTCGGACACCTGAAGTAGCATTTCCCCCAATAAATCATATAAACTTTTGACGACTTCCCCCATCATTCTTACTCCTACTCATATCACCAATAGCAGAAGCTGTTTCTGGTACCAGTGGGACCGTGTATTCAGCTCTAGCCTGCAATCTGGCCCATGCAGGAGCCTCTGTCGACCTAACTGCTTTCTCCTTACATTTAGCAGGTGTCTCCTCAATTCTTGGTATTATTACTTTTATTACTATAATCTTTAATACAAAACCAGCAGTCATATCCCAATACCAAACACCATTATTTGTTTAATCTTCCCCAACTATAGCCATATTACTATAATTACCAATCTCAGTCCAAGCAGCCAGAATTGCCATGCTGTTAAGAGATAGAAATCTAAACACTACTTTCTTTGACCCTGCAGGAGGAGACCGAATCCTATACCAACACCTCTTTTGATACTTTGCTCACCCTGAAGTCTGTATTCATGGCCTAACAGGGTTTGTTATAAACTCACATATCATTACATACTATTTAGGACAAAAATTGCCTTTCAGCTATCTGGGAATAGTATGAGTCATGTCCACTGTTTTTTTAGGAGTTCTCTTGTGGGCCCATCATATGTTTACCATAGGGATAGCTGTGGACTCAGGAGCATACTTTGCATCAGCTACCGTAATTACTTCTATCCCTACAGGAGTCAAAGTATCTAGCTGATTAGCAACTCCTTATTTAATTTTTCTTTTTCTTTTCTTTTTTTTTTTGGCTGAGTTGGGTCTTGGTTGCTGCGCATGGGCTTTCTCTGGTTGCGGTGAGCGGCAGCTACTCTTCATTGCGGTGTGCGGCCCTTTCATTGCACTGGCTTCTCTTGTTGCACAGCACGGCCTCTAGGCGCGTGGGCTTCAGTAGTTGTGGCTTGCGGGCTCTAGAGGGCAGGCTCAGTAGTTGTGGCACACGGGCTTTTTGCTCCACGGCATGTGGACTCTTCCCAGACAAGGGCTCGAACCCGTGTCCCCTGCATTGGCAGACGAATTCTTAACCACTGCGTCACCAGGGAAGTCCCTGGTTAGCAACTGTTCACGGAGGTAATTCTATATGACCTCCCACTATATTATGAGATTTAGGCTTTAGTTTTTCTTTTTACAGGAGGTGGTTTGACAGGAATCATCTTAGCCAACTCATCCCCAGACATTGTCCTCCAGGATACATACTATGTAGTAGCACACTTCCATGACCTAATGTCCATGGGAGCAGTCTTCACTATTATAGGAGGCTTTCTACACTGATTCCCACTATTCTCAGGTTATACAGTTAACTCAGCATGAGCAAAAATTCACTTCACAAGTATATTTGTAGTAGTAAATATGACTTCCTGCCGCACTTTCGTGGCCTCTCAGGGATGTCACTACGTTAGTCTGAGTACCCTGAGACACACACAACATGAAATGTTTTGTCTTTAGGCTCATTCATCTCAGTAGCAGCAGTAATGCTAATAATCTTCATACTTTGAAAAGCATTTGTGTCTAAACAAGAAGTCTTAGCAGTGGAAATTGCTACTCCTAACCTAGAATGGTTACACGGATGTCCTCCACCATATCCTACGTTTCAAGATCCTACCTATGTAAATGTAAAATAAGGAAGGACTCAAGTCCTTTTCAACCAGTTTCAAGCCAACACCATAACAATTATGTCTTCCTCAATAAATGAGATAAAAGTAAAAAGTGATGTAGCTTTGTCAGAGTTAAATGATAGGCTAAAATCCTGTATATGACTAAGGCATATCAATTTGATCTAGGCTCTCAAGATACAACATCACCGATTATGGAAGAACTTTTACATTTTCTTCATCACACATTAATAGTGATTTTTAAAATAAGTTCTCTAGTCCTCTATATCATTTCACTAATATTGACATCTAAACTCATATGCATACAATAGATGCACAGGTAGAGAAAATGTGAACAATTTACTAGCTATTATTGTAATCTTAATTGTCCTATCATCATTGTGAATCCTTTACATGATACATGAAATCAATAACTCTTCCCAAACCGTAAAAAACTATGGGTCAGTAATGATACTGAAGCTACAAATACACAGATTACGAAGATTTAAATGTTGACTCCTCTGTAATCCCCACATCAGAGCTAAAACCAGGAGAATAATGACTAATAGAAGTCCACAACCGAGTAGTTAGGGATAGTCATTGAATATTAGTTTCATCTGAAATTGTTGTACACTCCGGAGTTGTTCCTTCTCAGGCCTAAAAGGAGCTGCTATCCCAGGACGCCTAACTTAAAGAAACCTAGTATCAAGAGGACCAGGCCTATGTTGTGGACAAGAGAGCTCGTTTTCCTGAGTTCAAAGACAGGACAGAGGGATATGGCTGAGATATGGGGTGAATCTGAAGCCCATGGGGATGCACTCTCCAAGCTCCAGTATAGGAATGGGGCCTCTAGGGTCCCAGGCCACCCACCACGCCCTCTGGAGCAGGATCTGGGCAACATTCCCTGTCAGTGATGAGGCAGCCCTAGCACTTGTCACGCCCCGATGTCGTGTCCTATGTGGGCCCCATGCTCTTGGGACCACACCCCACAGTCTGCAGGTCCATGCTACAGGGTCCTTCATGCCTCAGGAGTAGAGACCACCCAGCAAGCAGTTCCCTCCGCAACCAGCAGGAGGAGGGGAGGAGAGCAGGGGCACCAGGGGACTCTCACTCAGACAACAACACCCCAGCGGTGCCAGCGGGGACAGTGATGATGCAGATGAGGCACAGACCAAGAGATGGGACCAGAGGACCCAAAAGGCAGCTGGTCAGGTCCTGGCTCACCTGCACCCCGGACACCTTTGTCCCGCAGACACCCCCTTCCTCATACACCCTCTCCTTAAATGCAGATTCTTCAGATGCCAACAGGCAGAGCTTCAGACTGAAAGTCAGCTCTTCCAAAATGACCCATCAGCAAACACTGCAGGATTCCACTCCAGTGGGTGCCCTGGAGTCGACAACTCAGGGACTGAAGTGGATATCGGTCCAGGGGCAGTGGGAGGGAATGGGGAATGAGACTTTCATGGTTGTGGAATTTTGGTTTTGCAAGATGAAAAGTTCTAGTGATGGTGGTGATGGCTCCACGAGAAAGTGAATCTATCTGACGCCTCAGAAACGTGCACTTAAAACGGTGATGATGGTAAAGGGTATGTGACGTGTGTTTTATTTCACTTAAAATAAATTCTTAAAATAATGTCTTGTTAATTGAGATTCCGTTTCGACTCCCCTTCATCACAAATGTCGGAGGCCCAGACACAGTCCCCTACCTTAGGGGCCATCACGGTACCCTCACAGAGCACGTGGGAGACCATTCTTAGGGGGGGCTAGTCTGTGCTCACCTGACCTATGTCCTGGGGGACTCAGGCAGTGGTGACCCCCATAGATTAGACATATGATATGCTATAGTATTAATACGATACCACCAAGTGTTGTCACTCACCGGAACACAGAGCAGCAACCCACTCAAACATGCCTGACCTCATATGATTGTGACAAGATGAAGAGAAGAAAAGGAACCACAGGTTAATCAGGACAACACCCTTAATGCAGAGGTTGGAAATCTCAAAGGGGACAGGACACACTGCAGGCAAAGAGCGCATATGCGGTCTCCCCATCCATGTGATCCTGATCCATGCAGTTATGGTGAGACCCACACAGTCCTCGCACCCTATACCTGGGGCCACACATCCACACTCACCAGGGTGACCCACCTCCCCAGACCCCTCCACCTGGGTCACATGTCCACAGTCCCAGGGTGCCCTCACCTCCCCAGACCCTGCACCTGGGGTCACACGTCCCCTTGGTCAGGACACCATGGCTCTGCAGGGGGCTCCCCCAATGTGGAAACAAGCTGGGTCCCTGGGACCTCCTGGGATGGGAAAAAGTGGCAGGTGGGTCTCCTTTCCCCACACTTGTCCCAGAGGAGTCCTCCTCTTCTCACTTTGGTTCTGTGTGATTTTAACTGTTTTTACAGCTTTCATACTAGAGTTGAACACACGACCCTGGTGCTGGCATGCTCAGTCCTTTCTCGTCTCACTTACATGTTGAGAAAACTCACAGGACAGCAGGGCTGAAAGCCGAGGGGCAGCTCTGGACTCTGCTGAGTAGGGACGGTAGACTGGAGGGAGAGCTCAGCAGCAGCCTCAGCTGTCACCCATCGGCCTTTTGCCCGATCTGCGTGCCCTGCAATCAATTCAGCAGCTAAACCTGCTTTCCTATGCACCATGCACGTGCTGGTAAATTGGAATTATTGCCAGGTAGTCCTCCTGAGGATTCTCCATGAGCCCCAGGGAAGGTGAACCTTGCAGGGATTAAGACTAAGGCCCCGACCATAGCACTGACCCTTGGGAGGACCAGGTCACCACACTCAGAAGAGAGGCTGTTACGTAGACAAGCCCACCTCAGCTCCAGACCCCAGACATCTAAGCACTGACATTCAGATGCAGGCACGGAGCTTCCCAGTACTGAGGCCAGGCCGGGTCTCTACCCAGGTCCCCATAGTCCTAGCGTACACAGAACATGCTCAGGTCTAAATCTTCTTATTATAGACAACACATGGTCAGCTCTAAACATAATCAGTAGACAGGACATGCAGAGGTCTAAATCTACCATGTAGACACAACTTGATCATGTTTCAACTAGCTTAGGGCTGATCTCATAGGAGGTACAGATCACACACATGGGTCTCTCATCTTTGGACACCCACATCAGGAAACTGAACAAAATCTTTGTCATTAAACATTTCAACAGGCAAAACAGAAATGTTCCCAATTTCTCTGGCCACCTGATGGTCAGGATCCACGGGCGAGCCACGAACTTCTTAGAGTGCAGCCCAGTCTGCTGCCAGGACAGATAAGAAGTGGCCTGATTCCAGCCTCCCAGGCTTCCAGAAGGAGGCGGCCACACTGAAAGCCAGGTCAGGAGAGTCCTGCATGGTCCGGGCCGGGAGATCCGGTCTGTCCATTCGGCTGGCCGATTCCGGGCGGGGCGCTCAGGGCCGCTGAGAGCCCTGCACTCAGGTCCTGCTTCCCTGCAGCGTGTGCGTGTGCGTGTGCGTGTGCGTGTGTGTGTGTGTGTAGAGGGGGCGGTGGCTGACGGCTCCCATGGTTCCCAACCCGGGCACCGTGCTGTCTTCGAGGGGAGGCACGGGGAGAGGTAGGGGCACAGAAGCCGTTGGAGAGGAGAACCCACCACGGAACTCCTTGCACACTGGCTCGCCCCACCCGGAGACCCGCCTGCCCATCGTGGGCCGCATGTCGCCCCCCAGTCCCCCACCCCCGAGGGCAGGGTGCCTGCTCTTTCAACAGCACAGGGTCTCACATGAAGGAGACCCAGTGGGGACTGTCAGCCCCCGACTCCTGATGCTGTGTTTGGGGAGAATGAACCCCCTTGACTGGGCGATGGGACCCTGTGAGGAAAGAGGTGGCGGCCCGATCCAAGTCGGGGCCTGGCTGAGATATGAGAAAACAGGAGCCAAGGGCAGGGCCTGGAGGCCAGGCCAACAGGAGGGGCACCCCCAGCCTTGGCCGGGCTCTCCAACGGTGACATTGTTGCTTTAGGGGACCTGGGACAGGTGAATGAATGTAATGGGAGTCTAAACTGGACCCTGAATGGGGCTTAAAGAAGGTGTGAAGGATGTTACTGAGACAGTGACAGTCATTGGAAGACAAACTCTGTGTCAGGATATCCTGCTCCATCCATTTAAATCCCTGAGATCTGTGACCTTTACGTGGCTACGCAGGATTGTTAGAGCAGCTGCGTGCGGATATATCTGGGGCACAATTCAGTCTGCAGCCAACTTGCAAGTGGTTCCAGCAAACACACAGGTGTGCGCACAGGCAGGCACAGCACACACACAAACATATGCACGTGCACAGCACAACTATATTCACACACTAGCATGTGAACACACATGCACCCATATGCCCATGCACACACTAATGTGTGCAAGTTCACATACCTATGCACATGCACAGCATATGTATGCAAACAGGCACATGCACACGCAGAGCACACACACAGGGAATAAAGTGAATCCGTAAAGCATTAATTCCTGAACACAAGTGAAGCTGACATGTATTTTTCCCTTTTCTTAGCCTTGATGTTTTCCACAACAACAAGTTTAAGAAAAAAGTTAATGGCAAATGACTTTTGATTCATAGGACTTTCTGAGTTTATTCCACAAATATTATGACAGTAGAAATGAATGTAGATATTACATGTGTCCACTAATGGATGAATGGAGAAGAAAAACACGGTCCATCAATCCAAGGGAATGCTATTCAGCCTAAAAAGGAAGTCAATTCTGACACAGGATGCAGCAGGGATGAACCTTGAGGGCATTATGCTCAGTGATGTAAGCTAGACACAAAAAAACAAACAGTGCTTGATCCACTCATACAAGGCCCCTAGAGCAGTCGGAAATATAGGGACATAAAGTAGGACGTTGAGGGCCAGAGGCTGAGGGAGGGACAATGGGGAGTGAGTGTTTAATGGGGACTGTTTCAATTTTGCAAGATGAAAAAGTTCTGGAGGATGATGGTGGTCAGGTTTGCACAACAGTGTGAATTACTTCTTGACCCTGAAATGTGCACTTAAAAATGGTTAAGATAGTACATTTTACGTTATGTGTACCAGACCACAATTTTTAAAACTTTTCAAAAAACAACAGGAAATAGTCCATGAATACCACAAGATGCACAACTTCACTAACAACAGAGGGATTAAAGCCATAAGCAAAATACTGTGTATACACCTACCAGAATGGCAGACATGAAAGACATAGTATCAATTATCAGCAGGATGTGGAGCAATGGAAAGCCTGGTACGCAACGGGGGGATGCAACCACTTCTGAAGCAATCGGGCCTCAGATAGCGACGTCCGTGCACAGAGACCCACAGTGCTCCTCCCAGTTGAACACAAACCCACCAGCCCTGCACCAGGACACACGGACATGGACTTGCAGCCACAGGAGCCAAACCTGAAAGAACCTGAAGGCCATCACAGACGGATGCAGAAATGAACCATGCACGCTCCTATGAAGGAATATTCCACAGCAATGGAGTACATTTTGTTTAAAGGTAGTAAAACTATAAAAATTATTTTTAAAAAAAAACTATATTTAAAAGATGAAAGAATCTATAATTCTGGCACCTAGGGATTGCCGAATGCTCCTAAAAATAGATTGCTGTGGAAATGTTTATTATAGGGAAATTGACATATTCTCTAGGAAGGACGGGGTGAATGGGCCTGCTACATTTTCTACATTGAAGACATGTACAGGTTTTGATTCTACTTCTGTTAAATCAAGTGGGGCTTCACTGGATTTCTGCTACTGCGGAGATAATCAAATTCTGGGTAGGGGTCAGGAGAAAATTAGTCATCGGTGTTCTTGTGTAATAATTACTGTTGAAAGTGTAAATGATCCATTTACCAGTAAGACTGAGAATAGAATAACTGCTACATTACTTCATATGAGATGATCGTCTGTGCTATTGTTCCTACAGCTCCAGTGAGTGAGTATTTTGAATGTGAAGTTCATCCAGATCTGAGGATGGAGTAAATGGCTAGGTGTGATATGGCTAATAGAAATAATATGCCTACATTTATACTAATTAGTGGATAAGATATGGGAAGAGGAATTCATGTTGTGAGAGCCAGGGTTAAGGCTAGCATTGGGGCAATAATATATAAATTGATGATGTTGATGGACATAGTGGTTCTTTAATAAGTCATTTGAATGCCTCAGCAATGGGTTGTAATCATCCATGGGGGCTGATGATTTTTGGCCCTTTCTGGATTTGTATATAACCTAGGATTTTCCATTTAGTTAATATGAGGAATGCTATGGTGAATTAAATTGGGTAATTTGTGAAAGAATGTTGATTATAAACATATTCTTAGGAAGAGGACTTGAACCAGTGCAGAAAAAGTTTCAGTTTTACATAATTACCGGGCTCTGCCTGCGTAACGAACCCTGTTCTACAGTAGGGTATGTATAAATTAATTGAATGTAGATTATATCATCATTTAGTTTGAAGACATTTTGTAAAGGAAGCCGTATTGCTCTTGTCCTTTCATGCTGGAAGAAATCTGCAATAGACAGAAACCAACCAGGATGACTCCAGTCTGAACTCAGATCACGTGAGACTTTAATCGTTGAACAAACAGACAATTAATAGCAGTTATACCGTTGAAATGTCGTGATCCAGCATCAAGGTCATAAACCATATTGCCCATATGAACTCCAGAATACAATTACACTGTTATCCCTAGTAAAACTTGTTCCATTGACCAGTGTTTTAGAAGAACAGGTGATAAAGCATTTTGACTAGCTGGCCTAAATTTTAATCACTCAGAAGTGGTTTTATTCTCCAAAAAATAAATGGCGCACGGGCTCAAGACACACCGGCTTCAGTAGTTGTGGCGTGCAGACTCAGTAGTTGTGGCCCACTGGCTTAGTTGTTCCGTGGCATGTGAGATCTTCCCGGACCGGGGATCGAACCGGGTCCCCTGCATTGGCAGGCGAATTCTTAATCACTGCATCACCAGGGAAGTCCCAGATTCGCAGTCTCCCTTTTAATATACCTTAAGCCCAAAGAATCCATGGAAAATTGTTAGAGAAAATAAGACAATGAAATATTGTAAGGACTACAACAGAAGCATATAGTACACAGTTCATATAGACACATCCCAAGCAGTTACAAAGTATATTAAAAGGGAGGCTGCAATTTTAAAAGAATAAGAAAAATTATACCCACAAACTCCCAATCTTTCCTGAAACGTTGCAATCTGAAACCCTATTGTAGGAAGCAGAAGATTCCAGGAGACATTCTACAAATGAAGGACTGCAAACCCAGTGGTTGGATAAGGAATTCTGGAAGGAAGGTATCCTCACCCAAGGAGAGCAGGTTCCTATACTTCTCTAACATCACATCCCTGTACAATTCCCATTGATCTTGGTCCAGGCATTCTCACTCCTCTTGACAGAAATCTATGGCCACATCCTGGAATGTCAGCAGTCCCTGAAATTAAACGTACACATGCCATGTGGCCACGGGAAGAGCTCATAATATGACCCAAGAAGAAAACAGCAAGTTAAGAGAAGGTTTTAATTTAGAAGAGTGTCTTCAATTATCCACTAATACATACATATATATATATATATATATATAATTTTTTTTTTACAAAGTAACTTGCTCTACCTTATTTCTAACTACAAGAAAAGAGTATGGCATGTGATCCACAAAACCAGTATAGAGACTATACTTGTCTGGAAAAGAAATGATAAAATGATGGTTTCAACACAGGCATATGCATTTTTGAGTGTTTTATTTATATCAAACTGGATAAAATGTGTGTATTTCTCATAGAGAAAAGACCTGTCGAGGTAAAAATGTACCTTTCAACTATTCATGGGTACACGAGTACACTGGGGAGATTGTAAAAGTGCAGATTGTGATTCAGTAGGTCCGGTGGGCCTGAGTTCTATATTTTTAACAAGCTCATTTTTAACTAGTGATGCCACAGTCTCTGATTCATTAACCACAACTGTGAATATCAGGGACATAATTAGAAAGGTAAAAATTCATATTTAATTTTGAACTTAAAGTGTTTTATGGATTTTACACCTTTAATAGAATAGTGAGCACAGCAGCAACAATCATTTGTGAATATTTACTATAGACTGTGTATCTTTCTAATTTTTTTGTGTAGGATTCCAGGAAAAAGGCCTGGGCTGCGGCCACAGTGGGCGTGGCCCCCAGGCCGGGCCGCCCCTCCAGGACCCCCGACGGGGCCCTGCGCTCCTGGCGGCTCCCTCCCCCGCCGCCCCGCTCCCTCCCGGAAGGCCTCGGGGCAGAGCGGTCCCACCCACTGCGCGCTGAACAGAGCCCGCGTTTCCTCAGAGCTGGAACTCCCGGCTCAGGCGGGGTCTCCTCCCTCCGCCTTCACGGAACTGCCCCGGAGCCCGAGGGGAGGGCGACCTCACTGAGGCTGCCGGCTCTGGAGGTGCCCCAGCGGCCGAAGCCATGACAGTCGCGGGGACGGCGGGCCGGGTAAGTGGGCGCCGACCCTCCGCCTGGTCCGGTGCCCGGGCGGCAGCACAAGACCAGCTTCTGAGGGGCAGGGGTTCGCTGCCACCCGCCGCTGCTGTGCAGAAAGAGCGGCCTCCAGCGTCTGGTCCCCAGGAACTTCGGTCCCTCCTCTCGCCCCTGCCCTCGTCCTGGCTCGCGAGGCCTGGTGGGCGTGAGGAGGGGGTCGGCCTGAGCGTCCTGAGGGGAAACGGGGCAAGGGAGGCACAGGGTCCGGCTGCAGCGTCAGCGCCCCTCTTCCCGACTGCGGGGAAAGCGGCTGAAAACTCCTCCCGAGGCGCACAGGCCCCTTATTCAGCCGAGTCCCTCTGCGCTCCTTCCTCCCTGAGCTAAAGTACCGGGGGGAGGGGACAGGGCAGGGAACTGGCGCAGGTAATGGGGAACATCAAAAGGTGATTGTTAACTAAGGAAAACCAGCTCTCCCAAGGTGAGGAATGCGGCGCTTTTCTTTGCCTGGGCTCACTGAATTCCTTCCTTTGATATGCACCTCAGCTCTCTGGGGCCTGCATTCTGTATTTGCATATCCTGAGTGCCTCAGGGCCCGCCGGCTCACATTGGAGGGCTGCAAGTGCTGAAGACTGTGACATCCTTTGTTTACTGATAGGGCAAGAACTATTCCATTTCTCACAGGCTTGAGGGGCAGACAGTGGAAAAAAGTCAGAGAATCTCACTCGGCCTGTACTTTGGTTTACATATAGATAATATTTATACTTAACTGTGCTAATAGAGGTTCTCAAGTCCAATCAACTTGTACTACTGCCCTCTATGTATCAATTTCATCAATATCATAAGGTAAATGCCTATAGAATTGACTTAATCCATTTAAATAGGATAATGATTTTTAAAGGAAACATAATAGAAATATAACAACAAAACCTTTACCACTAAAGCCTGGGTCTGGAACACCCTAAATAAATGTTCCATTGTTAAAATATTGAAAGATGTAGTCAATAGAAATATCAACAAAAATGACAAATAATAAGGGTAGCAGAATGTTGAAATGTTCTATCTTTATCATTAAAGTGGCAGAAAATCATTTATTAGTAGGCACTGGGGGCAGAAGATGCCTGATTTTATATCTGTGTCATATTTGTGCAGTTGTTTCAACAAGTAACTTCAAGACAAAATGGAAAAACAAGGAGGTTTGTGCCTGAGATCATGTTGATGTGACACCAGGGATGGCCCCCTTGTGCCAGGTGAGTTAAGTTTACCTGGCAGGTAGACCGCAGAGCTCCTGGGAAGCAAGGGTTGGGATTTTTCTGCTGGGTGCCCCTTCGGTTCTGTGACTTGACTGACTGTGAGTCATGTTTCGGGAAAGACCTGATCACAGGAAAAGGGTGGGAATAGAGTGATTTGGGGAGCAGCTAACAACATTCATCACAGCTCACGGCCTGAATGAATTTGAAAGAAACAGGAAAACAAATGCTTCTTATGGAATCAGAGAATGTGAGGGCTGGACAATCCCAGAAAATGAGGAACACCCATCCCATTTTCCAGATGACAAAACAGAGGTCCAGCAAGGTGAAATCCCTCACCCAAGTTGCACCCGTCTCTCCTCCCCACTACGTGGTTCATGAAAGCAGGACTCTTCCTGTCTTGATCACTGCTGAACCCCAAAAAGGGCCAGGCATCTAGCAGCTGCTCCAAAAATTTGGGTTGACTATAGGAACAATGCTATTTCTTTCTTTCTCACTCTTATTCAGGATTGTGCCAAGAACTCCCCAGGTTGCCATGTAATTCGATAAATGTAAATATTAATTGAGTTTTGTTGTGATGAGGACTTAGGCTTTGAAGGTAACAGACTTGGTTCAGATCTTGGTTCTGCCACTCCATAGCTGTTTGGCTTTGGGAAAATTACTAAACCTCTCTGAGATTATTTCCTCCTTTGTAAAGTGGGGATAAATCTATCTGAGCCAGCAGAGCACCTGCATGAGAGATGTGCACTAAATGTTGGTCTTTCTCACTCTCCTATGCCATCTCTCTGTTCTTCCCAGAGAAGCTGTACAGAAGGAAATAGTACTTTTGTTTAAAATAGTTAACTAATTAATTAATTAATTTGTTTTTGGCTGCGTTGGGTCTTCGTTGCTATGCGCAGGCTTTCTCTAGTTGCGGCAAGCGGGGGCTACTCTTTTTTGCGGTGCGCGGGCTTCTCATTGCGGTGGCTTCTCTTGCTGCGCTTGTTGTGGAGCACCGGTTCTAGGCGCGCGAGTTTCAGTAGTTGTGGTCTGCAGGCTCATTAGTTGTGGCCCATGGGCTTAGCTGCTGTGCGGCATGTGGGATCTTCCCTGACCACGGCTCGAACCCATGTCACCTGCCTTGGCAGGCAGATTCTTAACCACTGCGCCACCAGGGAAGTCCGATATAGTATTTTTTAAAGAGGGGTTTGAATTTATTTCAGATTGTGTACATTTTTCTTGTAGAAAAGATTATTCCACTATAGAAACATAAACACGCAAAACCACTCCAAATGCAGTATTCTATGGTTTAGATATTATCAGTCACATTTTATAAGTAATTGGGCAAATGCAGAGCACTAGGTACTGGGGCGTAAGAAGAGTCAAATCTGGGGTGACCCCACCCCAATTTCAAGAGCAGGGTGTGCTTTTCAAATCCATGTTTCATCTGGTCTTTGTTTCTCATCCATCCTCTGTGTCTGCCTTTCTCAAGAAGGCTCAGATCCTCGGCTTTCACACCCTCCCGGCTGGCTGTGCCCCAGCTCCTGGCCTGGAACCTCTGCATGCCTGAGTGTGCCTGCTCCCCCTGTGCATCACCAGCTTTGCCAGGGAGCTGCTGTATCGTGCACTGCTTGCTGTACCCAGAGTACCTGGACCCTTCTGGTACATGAAGTGCACCCTCCTCACCATGTGTGCAGCCCATCCCCTTACCTTATATCCTGCCTCTAAGCCAGGCTTGGGGGTGACTACAGTGTGCATTCAGCTGTGTGAGGTGCTGGGATCAAAGTGAAGTTCCCAACTTTTGAAGTGGCAGGCTTGAGGGGCACACAGTGATTTAAAGTCGGGTCACCTGACTTAAAGGGGGGACTGATTGATTTAAAGCCAAGGCAGCTGACTTAAAGCCTGCATCCCTCAGCTGCAGGACGAGACCAACTTTGGCGGTGCACGGGTTCGCTCCAAGCCAGCACTGCTGTTCAGGAAAAGATTCCAGTAGCGCCTTAGTGCAGGGGGACATCGGTCCGTTGTCTTGCCCCTGCCCTCAGAGGGGGGCCACCTGCTTTTCTGGAGAATCAGGGAGGGGGAAGTGCAGAGTCCCGGCTGGAGTTGCGGCACCGCTTGTCTGATGGCAGGGAAAGGGGGACAGGGCTGTGTGGTGTCCTGGGGCTGGACTCAGCAGGTCGACTCAGCCTCTCAGCCTCCTAACCTCCCCCCCACACACACTCCACAAGAGTTTCCAATAATATGTAATTGCGCCTTAGGTTCTCGGTCTTCAAACTCATCCCCAGGCTCCCAGGTCCCTTGATTCAGCCAATTCCTCTGTGCTCTTTCTTCTATTAGATACAATCCCAGAGGGAGGGGCTGGGGGATGGGACTGGAGGGATGCCGGCAGCACTGGCCTCAGCTGACTAAAGAGATCCGGGGCCTGCGCTATCACACATGTGCGAGGACCCTTAAGGCGGAATCGAGGGGGCCAGTTAGAGGCAGTCCTTGCTGCCTCAAGTGAGTATGGATCACCGTCGGGTGGGGAGCACGCTGACCCCTGAGAAGTACTGTTAGGAGGATGTGTTCCTCCCTCGGCTTCAAGGACGTGGGTGGGCTTCAGGGCTCCAGTTCCCCTCCAGGCCTCCAGGTCCGACTGCACCGCAGCGGCCTTGCAGACCCGCCTTCCTGTCCCAGAACTTGCCAGGCTCCAGGAAGAATCCAGACAGCAGAGATGGTGCCTGAGGGCTCCAGCTTGAAAAGTGCTGTCCCTGGGGACCCAACAGTGGAGGGAGGAAGGGTGAAGGGAGTGGGGGTGGTGGGGTCGGGAGGGGTGGCTGCCCTGGGAGACATTGAGAGAGAAATATCGCCCCCCACACCCCCTGCCCCTGCAACTGACCCATTGATGCCATAGGATCTCAGGGCCTTTTAGTCAGAGATGCCTCTGCTTCTTTACTCCTGTGTTCAAAACTATGCAAAACCAACTCTTCATCCTCTTGCTGCCTTGCCAGGACTTTTAAAGCACTGTTCTTTTGAAGCACTCGTTCCCTAAACTGCAGTTTGGAGCTGTCCCAGCTATTTAAAAGTGTTCTCCTTAAACTGAGACTAAATCCTACTCTTTTGGAAAAACGGCCTTCACTTCACTGGAGATCGTCTTTTCTGCCCATTCCTTCCTTCTACTGCCCTCTTAAGAACCCCTGTGCTCAAAGAGCTTGGTGATTTATTTTTTGCTTGATGTCAAAAAGAAACCTTCCCCATGCACCCCAAAAAGCTTTCCTGGAACATAGGTGTTTCACAACCATGACAGTGTTTTGCAGTTAGTATACACTGGGTAGAGTGCCTAGCAATCCCTCCAAGAGCCAGAGGTGAGCAGACCTTTACTTATTTGATTGGATGCCCTTCAAGTTTAGGAAGGTCCCATTCTTATGACCCAGCAGGTAAGACAGAGCCCTGGATGGCTGTGGCTGTGATTAGATAACTTCTGATGATTTTATTTCCCTTACTGAGCTGCTGCTTCTAGGTTAAATTCGTTTTATTACCTGTCCATTTTTAAAGAAAGGCTGACAAAGTCACTGTAATAGGTCAGGAGTCTGAACTCAGGGTTGGTCAAAGGTACTCACAGGGAGGAAGGTGGATAAAAATAGGTGGGTAAAATAGGAGGGTTGGCAAGTACAGCCAGGACACCCGTGTTCATCATGCATACTAATAAAGGCCAGAATCTCCTCATTTATCTCTGGTGGGAAGTTCTGATGGTTTCACAGGATCAAACTCAAATCATATTCAAACTAGGGGATTTCCCTGAGCATAAAAGGAAGTATCCGTCCCTAGCAGGAGTCGCTGCCGAGGAATAAAGACGTAGATGTAGAGAACGGACCTGAGGACACAGGGAGGGGGAAGGGTATGCTGGGATGAAGTGAGAGAGTGGCATGGACATCTATACACTACCAAAGGTGAAATAGATAGCTATTGGGAAGCAGCTGCATATAGCACAGGGAGATCAGCTCAGTGCTTTGTGACCACCTAAAGGGGTGGGATAGGGAAGGTGGGAGGGAGACACAAGAGGGAGAGGATATGGGGATATATGTATACGAATAGTTGATTCACTTTGTTATACAGCAGAAGCTAACACAACAAGGTAAAGCAATTATACTCCAATAAAGATGTTAACAACAACAACAACAAAAAAAAAACCCAAAATCTAAGTCAATCAAGCCAACGGAGACAATGTATGTGTTTACAGTTCAAGAAATCCACAAGGGAATCCTTTATTCTGTAGGCAATGAATGGTCCATTCGAAAAGGAAAAAACTTTCTAAAATGTTGTCTTTCCATTTATTGTTCAGAACATCATTTTTATACCTCTGCATTTCTTACTATTCAAAGCCAAGTCACGTGAGTTACAGGGAAGCAGCTGATGGATTTAAAGTTGGGTCACTTGATTTAAAAACCAGTGGCAGTTGATTGATTTAAATCCCGGTCATATGACATGAGGAGGGGGTGCTAAAAACTGCTTTTTCATCTCTGGCTCAGAATATCATATTTACCTTGGTTTTTCTTATGATTTAGAAAACTTGAGCTGTCTCTCCTTGGAATCATCAGGAGAAAAATACAGTATTTCAGGTTCATTCTTGAAACCAACTTCTCACGGTTAAGGTGTATTGGCTAAAAGATCTTCCTTCTTCAAGAGATTCCAAACCTCTGTAAGACACTTCATTGTAATTGGAGAAAAAAGAAGAATGAATTCAGGCCAGCAGCTGCAGGAGGCCAAGGCAGCCCCCAGGACTAGGGAAGGAGGAGGAGGAAGGGCTGAGAGTTGCCATTAGAGCAGACAACCTCCAGAGGGCGCTGAAGCACCGGCAGAGCCCACCTGCCACTCCCAGTTTGGCACTCCAGGGTCAGATTTGGGTTTGGAGATGGGGTTGCTGTAACCCCAAGGAGGTGAGCAGAGAGGAGGAGTTGATTACCGGTCTCCTCTGACTCTCTGACCCAAATTGCCTGGCTTCACAGGGGGGACAGGGTTTTGCTTTCAGCAAACTGATGGGGCACTTCCAGGCTGGTCGGGTTGCCCAGTGGCCCGACAGCCTGACAGGCTGACTGCGGTGTGACTGCCCTTTGTTTCTCCAGAATCTGTGCATCAGGAGGTGCATGGGTGCGGGAGCCCATCCACTGCCCCTCCCCCCAAGGGGGATGGCACCTTCCCTGGCTGTACCCTATGATCACCAGGTACTTGAAATGAATGCAAGTTTTTTGACTTCAAGGAAAAGCTCACATAACCGTTTCATCCTCATAATGTGTGGGATTTACTATAATGGAAGGACATTAGAAAGAACAGGTAGAAAACTCACCTGTTGGTCTCCATGTAGGAGTTTATTTTGCATGAATCCCTCCTACGTGAGTAGATAGCAGAGGTTTATTTTTGTTGCCGTGTGCGTAGTTGTGGCAGAGGATGTAGGTATGGTGATTTGAAGCCCTCAAAGAAATATTCTCAGAACTCTCAAGATTTCTCTTGATCGGAACCGAAAGAGACCTGGAAAAGGAGGAAAAGAAAAGGAGGAGGGAGAACGAATGACTGTTTCTCAGTAAATTCACCTTCCTGGTTGATTGTTCTGTCTTCTCATTTCTTTTAACTTCTATGTATGTCTAATGGAATAATGTAGAAAGGCTGATTTTTATGCTTTAAAAGATTTTACATCACAAAGAAACTAGAAGTGTCTAACAAAACTTATTCAAATCAATTTTGCATAGAGACTTTGATATTAAATTTGGATACTAAAATGGGTTTATCCCAATTTTCTCTTTCTTTTTGAGTGAATATTTGTAACATATTTTTGTAGATAATAATTTATCCTAGATATACAAAATTGTGAGAATGGGTACCATTTTTTACCACTTAAATGATTTCTTTTAAATGAATAGATTGTACACTTTAAATGCCAATGTTGTGTCTTACGTGTTGTTTTTTAATTCCTTGATTTCCAAAACTTGTGTTTATTTAATTGATTTCTATCTAATAATCTGTGTCTCCCCTTTATTGTTTCTTACTTTATATTTTATTGATCTATAGTTAATTTACATTATTATATTAGTTTCAGTGGTACAGCATAGTGATTCATAAATGTTTAGGTTCTTCTCCATTTATAGTTATTATAAAAGAGTGGCTATATTCCCCATGCTATACAGTACATCACTGTAGATTATTGATTTTATACATAGTGGATTGTACCTCAAAATCTCCTACCACTATTTTGCTCCTCCACCCTATCTCTCCCTGCTGGTAACCACTAGTCTGTTCTTTAATCTGTGAGTCTGTTTTTTTGTTGTTATTGTATTCAATTTTTTAGATGCCACGTGTAAGTGATAACATACCATGCTTGTTTTCTCATACCATACCATGCTTTTTTTCTCATAACATGCCATGCTTGTTTTCTTTGCGGTTTATTTTACTAAGCATAATACCCTCCAAATCCATCCATGTTCTTGCAAATGGCAAAATTTCATTTTTTGCTGAAGTCATCATAAAAAATCTTTTTTATCCACGAAGCTATTGATGAACACTTAGTTTGACTCTATATCTTGGCTATGGCAAATAACACTGTTATGAACATTGGTGTGCAGTTATTTTTTTTTTGAAATAGTGTTTTTGTTTTCTTCTGATATACCCAACAGTGAAATTGCTGGATATTATGGTAGTTCTATTTTTCGTTTTTTGTGGAACCTCCATTCTGCTTTCCACAGTAGCTGCACTACTTCACATTCACATCAAGAGTGTAGAAGAGTTTCCCTTTCTCCACATCCTCACCAACCTTTGTTATTTGTGATCTTTTGGATGACAGCCATTCTGACAAGACTGAGGTGATATATCTCATAGTTTTGATTTGCATTTTACTGCCGATTAGCTATGTTTAGCATCTTTGTGAGTTCTGGCTGTCTATATGTAGTTTTTCCTTGGAAAAAAATGTCTATTTAGGTCTTCTCATTTTTTTAAAAAAGATTTTGGGTGTTTTTTTGATATTGAGTTGTATGTGCTGTTTCAGTAGTTTAGGTGTGAACCCTTGCTTGGTCATCTTTTTTGATGTTAACCTCTTATCATGTGCAAATATGGTCTCTCCCTCAGCAGGTTGTCTTTTCATTTTGTCTTTGGTTTCCTTTGCTGTGCAAAATCTTTTAAGTTTAGTGAAGTCCCATTTGTTTATTTTTGCTTTTGTTTCATTTGCCTTAGTAGACTGAACCTAAAACTGTTGCTATCATTTATGTTGAAGAATGTTCTATATTTTCCTCTAGGGGTTTTATGGTTTCTGGTCCTACATTTAGGTCTTTATTCAGTTTTGCATTTATTTTATATATGGTGTGGTAAAATAATCTAATTTTATTCTTTTCCATGTAGCTGACCAGTTTTCCCAGTACCACTTATTGAAGAGACAGTTTTTTCTCCATATTGCCTGCTTTGTCATAAATCAATTAAATATAAGTGTGTGGGCTTATTGCTGGGATCTCTATTCTATTCCAGTGATCTTTGTGTCTCTTTTTGCTCTGGTACCTTTCTCTTTGATTACTGTCGCTTTGCAGTATAGTCTGAAGTCAAGGTGCCTGATGCCTCCAGCTGTGTTCTTTCTCAAGATTGTTTGGCTATTTGGGGTCTTTGTGTTTCTATACAAATTTTAAAATTACTTTTTCAAGTTCTGTGAAAATGCTTTGGTATTCTGATAGGGATTGCATTAAATCTGTAGATTGTCTTTGATAGTATGGTTATTTTAATAGTATTAATTCTTCCAGTCGATGCACATGCTATATTTTTCCATCTTTTTGTGTTGTCTTCAACTTCTTTCACCAATGGCTGATAGATTTCTGAGCACATGTCTTTTACCTGCTTAGGTGTGTTTATTCCTAGGTGTCTTATTCTTTTTGATGTCATTGCATATGGTATAGTTTTCTTAATTTTTCTTTCTGACAGCTTTGAGTTTTGTTTTTTCTTCTTTTTCTAATTCCTTCAGATGTAATGTTAGGTTGTTTATTTGATATTTTTCTTGATTCCTAAGAATAAGCTTGTATCACTATAACTTCCCCCTGTGAACTGCGTTGGCTGTGTCCCATAGATTTTGGATCATTGTGTGTTCATTTTCATTTGTCTTGGGTATTTTTAGAATCCCTCTTTAATTTCTTCAGTGTTCCTTTCTTCCCCTTTTATTCCCTTCATCTGTGATGTGAGGACTATCTTTAATATTATGTTTGGATTTCTTTCAGTTTTGTTTATGTGTGTGTGTGTGTGTGTGTGTGTGTGTGTGTGTGTGTGTGATTATTTAAGTTGCTGACCTCTTAATTTCACATGGACACTAACAACCCTGCATTGTTACTCTGCTCCCCCACAGTTACTGAATTTGACCTTATATTTTACATCTACTTGTTTTGTGTGTCCCTTAACTTCTTATTGTGAATATAGATGATTTTATTACTGTTTTTTTTTTCATCCTTCCTATTAGCTGTGTCCATGGTTGATTTACTACCTTTGTTGAATATTTGCCTTAACCAATGAGGTTTTTCCTTTAGTAAGTTTCCTTTCCTAATTTTTATGTTTCAATCGTGACCTTTTCTTTTTCACTTAGAAAAGCCCCTTTAAGATTTCTCATAAAGCTGGTTTGGCGATGCTGAGCTCTTTTAGTTTTGCTTCTCTGTAAAACTTTAGATTTCACCATCAAAGCTGAGGGAGAGCCTTGCTGGGTAGAGTATTTTTGCTTATAGGCTTTTCCCTTTCATGACTTTAAATATACCATGCCACTCCCTTCTGGCATGCAGAGGTTATCCTGAAAAGTCAGCAGATAACTTTATGCAATTTCCCATGTTTGTAACTTGTTGCTTTTCCTTTGCTTCTTTTAATAGTGTCTTTTTATCTTTATTATTTTTTTTTTCCATTTTAATTACAATGAGTCTTGGTGTGGTCCTCTTTGGGTTGATCCTGTTTTGGCCTTACTGTGTTTACTGGACTTGGATGTCTGTTTCCTTTCCCAGGTTAGGGAAGTTTTCAACTCTTATGTCTTCAGGTATGTTCTACACTGCTTTGTCTTTCCTTTTTGCTTCTGGGACCAGTATAATGCAAATATTAGTACACTTGATGTTGTTTCACAAGTCTGTTGAACTTTCCTCATTTCATTTTAATCTATTGTTTTACTGTTCATCTTCAGTGATTGCCAGTACTCTGTCCTTCAGTTTTCTGATTCATTCCTCTGTATCATTTAGTCTACAGTAGTTTCCTTTAATGTATTTTTCATTTCACTTATTGTATTCCTCATCTCTGTTTTGTTGTTCTTTAATGTCTAACTCTTTTTAAAAAAAAATCTAACTTCTTGCTCTGGTCGTCCATTCTTCTCCTGAGTTCTTTGATCATCTTTACAGTCATTACCTTGAACCCTTTGTTGAGGAGATTGGTTATCTCCACTTCACTTAGATCTTCTTCTGAATTCTTATCTTGGTCCTTCATTTGGATCGTGTTTCCATGTCACCTCATTTTTCTTAACTTCCTGTTTTTATTGCTATGTGTGTAGTAGGTTTGTTACATTACCTGACCTTGGGGAAGTGGCCTTTTGTAGGAGCTGTCCTATGGGTCCCAGCAGCCCCCTCTCCCCTGGTCACTAGAGCTATATATTCTAGGTGTATGTACCCCCTATGTGGGCTGCTTGGGCACTTCTGCTGTGGTGGGCTGACTACTGTGGGTCGTCTGGTAGGCTTGGCTGCCCCCAGACTGCTTGTTTGCCAGGCTCTGCCTTGTATGGAGGCTGTCTGTGCTGCTTGGTGAGACTAAATCATAAGGCAGCTGGCTGCACAACTCTGGGGGACACCAAATCTGGTGGTGGTTCACTTATGGGTAGAATTGCAGTCCAGGTGATATCAGGGCTAGTGCCCAGTCACTGGTTCTGGGGCTATGCTGGCTACTGGGAGGAAGAGACAGGTTCTGCGTTCTGGCTGCAGGGCCCAGGAGCCACAGAGTTGGTGTTGGATCACTGTTCCTGACACAGCTATCTGCAGGGCCGGGGGTATCCCTAATCTTGTGTTGGCATTCTGATGGGCAGGGTCAGGACCCAGCTGAGTCCATGGCTGCTTCTGGCCTGCAATTAAGTGGCCTGGTTACACAGGCTGCTGGGCTGTGGTATCCCTGGAGCTGGTGTGTGCCTGTCGGTGTATGAGGCTGATTCCACTGCTAAAGCAGGTTTGCTGTTGGGTAGGTCCAAGCTCCATCCAGTGTCTGTGCAGTTACCACCTGCCGATGGTGAGGCTGACTCCAAGGCCAGAGCAGGCTCACTTGTCAGAGGGGCCAGGGACTCTGGGGCTGGTGCCTGTCCACTGAGGTGTGGAGGCTGGTCCTGGGGCTTTTGGTGGCTGTACCCATGTCCAGGGGCAGCAGTGCACTGAGAGGATCTGAAGGCAGCCTGTTTGCTGGTGGATGGGGCTATGCCCCTGCTCAGTTAGTTGCTTGGCCTGCAGCATCCTAGTACTTGTGTCTGTAGTCTGGTGGAAATGGGTGGGGCTCGGTCCTGAGGCTGACAAGCTACAGGGAGGATTCTGAAATTATGCTTGCTGGTACCAGCGTCCACGAGGTAGAAGGAGCTCCCCCGAATGGCTGCTGCCAGTGTCTCTGTCCCTGAGGCTGTGCTGTAGTTGCCTCTTGCCTCTCTGGGAGACTCTCCAAGATCAGGAGGTAGGTGTGACCCGGGATCATTTCAAATGACTGCTTCTGTTCTGATTCTCCGATCATGTGGGATTTTGTGAGCATCTTTTAAGAGTGGAATCTCTATTTCCCACAACCCTCTGGCTCTCTGGAAAATAAGCACTACTGGTCTTCAAAGCCCAACTTTCTAGGAACTCTTCTTTCCACAACAGGATCCCTGGGCTTGGGAGCCTGATGTTGGCTTCATACCCCTTGCTACCTGGGAGCACCTCTGAAATTGTAATTATTCTCCCATTTGTGGGCCACCCACTTGGTGGTATGGGTCTTGACTCTATTGAGATTTTGCCCTTCCTTTCTGTCTTGTCGAGGTGCCTTCCTTATATCTTTAGCTGTAAAACATCTTTTATGGTAGGTCCTGGCCTTTTTCATCAATTGCTGTTCTGTAAACAGTTGTGACTTTGGTGTGCCCATGAGAGACATCAAGCTCTGGGTCTTTGAATGCTACCATGTTGGACAATCTCTCTACTTCATTCTTAAATCATATTATTTAAGTTTTCTTAATATCTTATTTGATTAGCGACAGTTTGAAATTTATTATCACTCATGTTTACTTCGCCTGTTTAAAAAAATTGAATAGTGCATTCATTCAGTTTGAAATGAAGGTAGTGACCTGTGAATTTCCATACCTCAAAAATCAAGGATAGGACAAAAGCCTTTTCTACTTGTGTTACCCTCAAACTCTGCACCCCACCCCAGCCTGGGGATTAACCTCTTGCACCCATGCTCACCTTCTGTTTTCAGACCGTTAACCATCATTGCATCTGTAAGTGTGTTGACAAAGTGAACTCTAGTCTTTGCAGTTTTTGTGTTTTGTTTTTTGGTTTAGGGAACAGTCCTACTATGAATGTACATTTACTGCTCTACTGAAGTTCATATATAAACCTGTCAAGCACATTACCAGGATTGGAATTGCTTGTATATACACTTTGATAAATTTTAGAGACAATGGTAGAACAGAAGTAAATTGTATTTCAAATGCCACAATATTCTCACACCATGAAAACCCTTCCCTTTTTAATGTATTTGTGTGTAGTTTATCTTTATGCCCATACTATATTTCCCAGAGATGGGTAAGTGTTATGTTTCTTGCTGGCACATTTACCGTATTGTTCAAAGTCAGGCGTTTAGTGCTTTTAGCATCATCCTATTTCCATGAACTCGCAAATACAAGATCTTCTCTCACACTGTCTTTTACTCCCTGCTGTTTTATATTGCCCTCCTAATTCTCAGTCCTGGTCTTTCTTTATGTTCTTCATCAACCTGGATAGGTTATACTATTTTCTCCCTTATTCAAGACCAATAGAATAGAATTGAATACAACACCCAGAAATAAACCCTGATATATGGCCAAATGATTTTTGACAAGTTGCCAAGACTTTTCAAAGTAGAAAGGATAGTATTTTCAAAACATGGTGCTGAGAAGTCTTGTGGTCAACATGCAAAAGAAGGAAGATGGACCCTTACCTAACATCATATGCAAAAATTAATGAAAACGTATCAAGAAACTAAATATAAGACCTAATAATATAAAAAGTCTTAGAAGAAGATACAGGACAAGAGCTCCATGATATTGGATTTGGCAGTGTTTTCCTCCATATGAAACGAAGGAACAACAAAGGTACAGCTAACAAAAAAATAAACAATTTGCAGTACATAAGTTAAAAAAAATGTGTATCAAAGAAATGTAAACAGAATAAAATGGCAACCCACAAGATGGGAGAAAATATTTCAGAGCCATCTATCTGACAAGAGATTTCTATTCAGAATATACAGAGAACTCCTAGAACTGAACAAAAAGCAAACACCCTGATTCAAAAATGGATAAAAGACTTCAATAGATGGTTCTTCCAAAAGATGTACAAATGACTAAGCACTTGAATAGATGCTCCATATCACTAAATGCATGTTTATATATTTGTGTGCATGCATACACACACAAGCACACACACACATACACAAGCAGAAAACAACTATTGGTGAGGATGTGAGGGAGTTGGAACCATTGTGCTATGTCAGAGGGAATGCAGAATGATACAGCTGCTTTGCAAAAGAGTATGGCAATTTTTCAGATATTGAAAAATAGAATTACTACATGATCCAGGAATTTTACTATGAGGTATACCCAAAGGTATTGAAATCAGGGTCTTAAAGAAATATTTGTAGTCCAGTGTTTAGAGCAGTAATAATCACAGTAGCTAAAATATGAAAGCAACCTAAGTGTTCATCCACTAGTTCCTGGATAAGCAAAGTGTGGTATACCCATATAATACAATATTATTCAGTGTTAAGAAGGAAAAGATCTAGGAATATGCTACAACATGGATGAATCTTGAGGAAATTTAGGTACCAAAAATGCCATTTTTGTGACTTTTAGTGAGTCATAACAATACAACTACTTATTTCAATTTTATGGGGTTACTTAGGGTAGTCCAAACCGTAGAAATTGGGAGGGTAATGACGCTTTTCAGGTGGTTATGGAACAAAAAGGAAAGTTATAATTAAAGGATATAGAGTTACAGTTTTAAAACGTAGAAAAGAATTAGAAAGATAAATGGTGATGTTGATCGCCCAATAATATGACTGCATTTAATATCACTGAACGGTGCACTTTATAATAACTTACAGGCTGTATTTTATGTTATTTGATTTTACCAACATACAAAATTGGGAAAGAATGTAATATCAGGAAAGGGAGTGGACCTGGGATAGAGCAGAGAGCAATCAGAAGGGTGAGACACTGCATATCTTGAAGAAGAAGAGCTCAGAGTCTTCATTGGCCAGAAGAGACTTTATAAAAGAGAAAAAAAAATTACTCTGAGGGTGTATTAGATAGATATCTGTGGGTGTGCTGCTATCTCCCATGGGTTATCTTAAAGAGTCTTTAATAGAGTCCATAAGGTTTGCTGAGGCTTTTTTAAAAATTGGATTCCCTAGGAGATAATTAGTGGGTGGTACTTAAGTCTATGTCTAGGTTGACAGATTTTGCAGGGAAGACGAACCTGAGAACAGTGGAGGTCTTAAGAGTGTAAGTACATAGAAATTAGAAAAAAAATAATAATAAAGGGAATTAGGAAAACTTTGGACTTTGAAGGTCATGTATTATTACTGAGTCAGACCTGAGGTTTCTAAGGAGTTATATACACAGTTGCTATTTGGATTACTTGTTGATAAAGATAAGTGGAAAAACTAGAGTCGTTCCCAAGTGTAGGTAAGATATAATGAGAGGATGGAGGTGGAAAGTAGGGAGACCCAGAGGAAAGTGGGAAGGTCATATTGGGCCAAGATGGTGGTAATATCCAACAGAACAGACGGCAGGACAGACTATGGATTCATCTTTTTTATTTCGCCTCCCCCCCTCATCCTTAATAATTCTTTGGGAATATTTCACTGCTCTGTGATGCAGGTACAGAATTCGAGTGAGGAGGCTACACCTTCAGTGTCCAGCTGTCTGAGTCCTCAGTGTGCTTCAAATGATGGAGAACTATTGCTTCTTTATGAGAAGGGTTAGTACCTCATAGCTAAGCTTAAGCTGGAGCTTATGCAATATTGATTCCATTTTATATATACTGTTGGCATGGAGGTTCCTCCTCCTCTTTTCTTGAACATTATGAAATGAATCTATATTTCTCAGTATTTGGGTATATCAGATAAATACGTTAAGTAAAGGAATCTTATATATTGCTCCCTGCATAGTTTGCTCTTTCTTGTTTCTCTTTTACCTTTACTAAATTAGCACAGGGAGAGACCTTGAAATGTTCTAATCAGGAGAGATTAGAACATTATATTTCTAGAGAGGTTGGTTGGACAGAGCAGGGGTTCCAGTGAGAATCCAAGCTTCTGCTTCTACTTGGAAGTGTACCTGTGTAGAATAGAGGGCTCCAGGAAATATCCTAGAATATTCCAATGTCCCTGTGGGAGATCATTAAGAGAGGCAGGATCTGGTACCAGATCAGTGTACTATGACATGTTTGTCAGTCATCTGATGTGAGATTCTCAGAGCCAATCCCATATGGTAGGGCTGAGTGCAGAGTGATGAAGAAGCTGTGAAAGCCTTTGATTGCATGTTAAAGATGAAGCTCTGATTTCGGGGAGCATTTTCTTACCTGACTGAATGTCACCCTTCTGTGGGGATGAGATTCTGTGCTTTTCCTCTGTTGATGACCACTGACTGCAAATCATTAGAGGATCATGTCTAGAAAGCATTCTTTATTTAATTTCTTAAAGAAGAAAGCATAGAAAACATTTTTATCCACTTTCAAATTGAGGATCAAGGGGAATGACATCAGTGAAAATGTCAGAGTAGGGAGCTCTGGCTTGTGTCCATCCCCAGAAACACTGACATACGTGGTAAAACCTGTCAAAATGACCTTATCAACACATGTAAGTTTTCTTTGCTTTTCACGCTGTAAATTTATCTTTCGTGGAAACTTTACTTACTACAGGATGTGGAGAATAAACAGGGAAGTAGAAACTGTATTTCCTGATGAGAGAATCACTAAGTCACATTAGCTGTTCTGAACTCTGCCTTACTCACCGTGACTCTAATTAAAACAAACAAACAAACAAAACACTTTTTTTTTGGTAAGTCAGTTCTGACATTTCCTCGTTAAAGACCAGGTAACAGATACAGACTTAGATCTACCAGAATTGAGTAAACGTTTGATTGTACCTGTGTTGAACATATGAGCATGACCTGCTACAAATCTTCATTATACTTATTGCCACAACGGACAAATTCCCCTTTTCCACTCCTGATATGTTGCATGTAAGGAATGCATAGGTCACTAACCCCAGCTGGTCACAGGTAAACTCTGCCACATGGATTACTGCATGTTTTCCTGCTGGAAGACCACACATTCTCGAGGATCATGCCTGCAGAGTATCTGGGCTCTTCTTTTTTTCTGGATAAAGGTTAGATCATCACCTAATTTTATGAGAAATATATAAATTGTATTTGCATATTCTTCCGGTTTTTATTTATCCATTCTCTTTCAAGTCCTAAGTGCAAATATTAAAGTGATTTCCAAGAGGGTGGTAAATAAGACAGCTCCAAAATTAGCAATAAATCATAATACATTTGTGAATGCATTAATGTGTGATTAATATGTAGATACTTATGTAAATGCAAGTTTAGTAATGCTTTGTGGAGAGCTTCAGAATCTAGTTATTAAAAAAAAAAAAAAAGAAGAAGGAGTTCTTGAAACTCTCAGGGAATTATAGAGAAGTCTTTGTGTCTATAAATATCATTCTGAAATAATGCATATTCTCAGAAATAAACTAGGCATAACATTGTAGGAAAAAACTTCATGAAATGAAAGAGCATGTGAGATGGCCATACAAGAAAAAGAATATTCTCAGAGAATAATGAACAGTGTGGAGTTCAGCTGAAGGGTCATACACATTCAGAGATGAAAACTTTGGAGAGCCTAATTGTGAGTTCCTCATATTTCATCTTTGGAGACACGGTAGTCATTTGCAATATGATGTTATAAGATGACGTTAATAAAAAAAAATAAGATAACGTTAACATACTTAAATACTTTCATTTAGAAATGACCACTTAGAACCAGAGTAAATGAAAGAGAACACAAAATTATGTTTATGTTGATTTTTAAAGACCTCAGGTGAGTGCTGATTATTTAAAAATGCATGATGTCTTTCACTGCAAAGTAAAGGAGCTGTTACAGTGGAGGATTACTGGACTGAATGTCAATATTATGACATAGTATGAGTGTGTTTCGTGTTTGGTAATTGCAATCATTGTTGCTTTTGTTGTGGTCATCCATTGACAGTGCTTGGTGTCAGTTGATTTATCTCTTGTAAAAATAAAATACAGTCTGTGTGTGTGTGTGTGTGTGAAAAAAAACATACATGATGTCTTGACTAAAGTTGTATGGAATTTGAGATCTGGAAAAAAGTATTTCTTTTCTGTTATGCTAGGATGATAATTGGACATTTTTGCAAGAAAGAGATTTCAGGATGCAAATCTCGTGTCTCTAAGGTGGGAAGTCAGTTCATGGTGGAACATTCTATTAAACTTGTGTGAGTGGAGAAATATTTCTTTGGAAGGAAGAGGTCACGAATCCCTTTTTAAGAGTTAATGGTTTATAGCATACCGAATGAGCAAAATGGCTATTTCTGAACTTTAGAAAAAAATAATATAGTTTTTCTGCATTTATAACATGAGGCTGATGTAAAATATCAAAAATTCTTTATTTTGAAAAGCAATGTAATCAGTTTGACATAATTCATATATATTGAACCTGTGGTACACACACACACAGTAAAACTTACATTCAGAAAATTGTTTGCACTTAAGAAATATTTTCAAGTGTAGTTGATTTACAATGTTGTGGGTTTTTTAAATACATGTTTATTGGAGTATACTTACTTTATAACACTGTATTAGTTTCTGCTTTACAACAAAGTGAATCAGCTATATGTATACATATATTCCCCATATCCCCCCTCCTTGAGCCTCCCTCCCACACTCCCTATCCCACCCCTCTGGGGGACATAAAGCACCGAGCTGATCTCCCTGTGCTATGCGGCAGCTTACCACTAGCTATTTTACATTTGGTAGTGTATATATGTCAGTGCTACTCTCTCACTATGTCCCTGTCTCCCTTTGCCCCCTGTGTCCTTAAGTCCGTTCTCTACATCTGTGTCTTTATTCCTGCCCTGTCACTAGGTTCGTCAGTACCATTTTTCTAAATTCCATATATATATGTGTAAGCGTACGGTATTTGTTTTTCTCTTTCTGACTTACTTCACTCTGTATGACAGACTCTAGGTCCAACCACCTCACTGCAAATAACTCAATTTTGTTCCTTTTTAAGGCTGAGTAATACTCCATTGTATAGATGTGCCACATCTTCTTTATATATTCATCTGTCGATGGACATTTAGGTTGCTGCTATGTCCTGGCTATTGTAAATAGTGCTACAGTGAACATTGGGGTACATGTATCTTTTTGAATTATGGTTTTCTCCGGGTATATGCCCAGTAGTGGGATTGCTGGGTCATATGGTAGTTCTATTTTTTAGCTTTTAAGGGATCTCCATACTGTTCTCCATAGTGGCTGTATCAGTTTACATTCCCACCAACAGTTCAGGAGGGTTCCCTTTTCTCCACACCCTCTGCAGCCTTTATACATTGTTGTATTAATTTCTGCTGTTCAGCAAAGTGATTCAGTTTTATATATATCTATCTATATCTATATATCTATATCTATATATCTATATATATTATTTTCCATTATGGTTTATCACAGGATATTGAATATAGTTTCCTGTGCTATACAGTAGGTCTTGGTGGGTTGTCTATCCTATGTAGAAAAGTTTGCTTCTGCTATTCCAAAAATCCCAATCTTTCCTTCACTCTCTCCTTGGCAACCACAACTCTCTTTTCTATATCTGTGTGTTTGTTTCTGTTTCGCTGACATGCTCATTTGTGTCCTGTTTTCGATTCCACATATAAGTGATATTATATGGTATTTGTCTTTCTCTCTCTGACTTACTTCACTTAGTATCATTATCTCTAGGTCCATCCATGTTGCTGCAAATGGCATTATTTCATTCTTTTTTATGTCTGAGTAATATCTTTTGTATACGTATACCACACCTTCTTTATACACTCATTTTTCAATGAACATTTAGGTTGTTTCCATGTCTTGGCTGTTATAAATAGTGCTGCTATGAACATAGGGTTTCATGTATCTTTTTGAATTATAGTTTTGTCTAGATATATGTCCACAAGTGGGATTGCTAGATCATATGGCAACCCTATAGTTGTTTTGAGGAACCTCCATACTGTTTTCCATAGTGGCTGCACCAACTTACATGGCCACCAACAGTGTAGAAGGGTTCCCTTTTCTCCATACCCCCTCCAGCATTTGTTAATTGTAGATTTTTTTTAATGATGGCCATTCTGATCAGTGTGAAGTGATACCTCATTGTAATTTGGATTTGCATTTATCTAATAATTAGTGATGATGAGCATCTTTTCATGTGCCTATTGGCTCTCTGTATGTCTTCTTTGGAGAAATGTTTATTTAGGTCTTCTACCCATTTTTCCATTGAGTTATTTGTTATTTTGTTATTGAGTTGTATGAGCTGTTTGTATAGTTTGGAAATTAAGCCCTTGTCAGTCTCATCATTTGCTAATATTTTCTCCCAGTGCATAGGTTGTATTTTCATTTTGATTATGGTTTCCTTTTCTGTGCAAAAGCTTATAAGTTTGATTAGTTCCTGTTTCTTTTTTGCTTTTACAGTAAGTCCCCTACATATGAACAAGTTCTGTTCCCAGAGTGCGTTTGTAAGTTCAATTTGTTTGTAAGTCCAACAAAGTTCGCCTAGGTACCCAACTTACACAGTCGGCTATATGGTATTGTACCGTAATAGGTTTATAATACTTTTCACGCAAACAATACATAAAAAACAAGCACAAAAACAAAGAAAGCATTTTTAATCTTACAGTACAGTAACTTGAAAAGTACAGTAATACAGTACAACAGCTGGGATACTCGGGCTGACATCGAGGGAACAGCCGAGCAGAGTTAGTGATTGGAGGAGGGAGGGGAGGTGGGAGATGGTAGGGGTGAAGGATTACCAGCAGTAGGAGACAGAGGGCAAGCTGCAATTTCACTCATACCTGACGTTGATGGCAAAGGTTCTGGTTCCTTGCTGGATTTAATTTTATCTACCCTCTTGAAAGAATGATCCATTGATGTCTGGGTAGTAGCTCTTTTTTTCTCATCATAGATGACAAGGTAACACTGGATTGCAATCTGAATGGCTGCTGCCACCTTTGGGTCCCATTCTAGGTTCGGGTCCTGTGCCTCAAAAACTAATAGTGCTTCCTCAAATAACGAAGATTCCCTTGCCATTTTCTGTGTCGTGAATCTCTTCAGTTCTTCAGTTACTTTTTCTTCCTCCTGTCCCTCTTCATCCTTTCTCTGGGCCTCCAATTCCATCAGTAAGCTCCTCATGTTGCACAGCAAGGAGGTCAGCGAAATCGTCCTCTTGCAGATCTAGCTCCAGCTTCTCGCTGAGGGTCACTACGTTGCTGAAGACCTCTTCGGACTTCTGATCTACCTTCTCAAATCCACAAAAATCATGAACAAACTGTGGGCAAAGGTTCTTCCAAACCCCATTCATCGTGACCGCCATACCCTCACACCATGCAAAGTCAATGTTTTTTATGGTCCTGTAGATGTTATAGTCCTCCCAAAGTTGTCCCTAGGTTGTTCCTGATTTGTCACTTACCTTTACTGCCTGACAAAAAGTGTGACATAAATAATATTTCTTGAAAGTCGCTATAACGCCCTGGTCCATAGGTTGGATGAGCAACGTAGTATTTGGTGACAGATGCAGTACTTTGACGTTGGGATGAAAGTCATCCATGAATGAGGGGTGCCCCAGAGCATAGTCGAGCAGCAAAAGAATGTTTTGCTGGAACGTCCTTCTCCAAGCAATATTTCTCTACATCTGGGATAAAGTGGTGGCAAAACCAGTCCTGAAACGTGGTCTGTGTAATCCGGGATTTGGGGTTACGCTTCCACACAACAGGAAGAGAGCCCTTGGCTATGTTTTTAAGGGTTCTTGGGTTCTGTGAATGATAAACTAAGAGAGGTTTCAGCTTCAATTCACCGGAAGCATTGCCACCAAACAACAGTTAGCCTATCCTTTGCTGCTTTACAGCCCGGCATCAACTTTTCCTCCTTACTGACGTAACTTCGGTCTGGCATCCTCTTCCAGTACAGTTGTGTCTCATCCACATTAAAAACCTGGTTGGGTAAATACACACCATCATCAATAATTTCTCAAAGTGTTTCTGGAAGTTCCTGGACAGCTACCCTATCTGCACTTGCTGTCTCTCCACTTACTTTTACATTGTGAAGGCTGGCTCTAGCCTTGAACCGATGAAACCAGCCATGGCTGGCATTAAAAGATGTGCCCTCTGATTCTTTGCCGTGTTTCTTCTTCAAGTCTTCATAAAGGCTTTTAGCTTTCTCTTGAATCAGCGTTAAGTTGAGCAGGACTCAGCGCTGATGTTGATCCTGCATCCGCACACTGAGAAGTTTCTCCATCTCCTCCATCACTTTTCCATGCTTCTTGGATATTGTGTCAACATCGTCGGCACAGCAGACTTCAAATGTTCCATGATCTTGTACTTGTTCTTTAGATTCGTGCCAATGATTGAATGATTCATATTATAAGAATGAGCGATGTCTAACATCTTTTTGCCTCGCTCCACTCTCTCAATTACTTTCACTTTTGTTTCCGTCATTATCGCTTGGCGCTTCTTAACAGTACCAGCTACATCACGTCTGCTTTTACGCTTGCTTCCAGACATCTTGGGCTTGAAATAAAGGTACTGTACTACTGTACTCTATACAGTACTGTAAAGTACACAAAAGCACAACCACATATAGAGGAAGCACGCACGTGGCAATGTATGTCAGACACGTGAACTAACTTACATGATTGGACACGCGAATGGACGTTTGCATCTTTGAAAGTTTGCAACTTGAAGGTTCGTATGTAGGTGACTTACTGTATTTGTACTGCCTAGGGAGAACTACCTAGGAAAATTTTGGTATGACTTATGTCAGAGAATGTTTTGCTTATGTTCTCTTCTAGGAGTTATAAGGTGTCCTATCTTATATTTAAGCATATAAGCCGTTTTGAGTTTATTTTTGTGTATGGTGTGAGGGTATGTTCTGACTTCACTGATTTGCATACGGCTCTCCAACTTTCAAAACACCACTTGCTGAAGAGACTGTCTTTTCCCCATTGTATATTCTTGCCTCCTTTGTCAAAGGTTAATTGACCATAGGTGTGTGGGTTTATTTCTTAGCTCTCTATTCTATTCCATTGATCCATGTATCTCTTTCTGTGCCAATACAATGTGGCTTTGATTACTGTAACTTTGTAGTATTTTCTGAAGTTTAGGAGGGTTATGCCTCCTGCTTTGTTCTTTTTCCTGGGGATTGTGTTCACATTTCTGACTTTTTTATGGTTCCAGATACATTTTAGGATTATTTGTTCTAGTTCTGGGGAAAATGTCATGGGTAATTTGATAGGGATCACATTAAATCTGTAGATTGCTTTGGGTAGTATAGCCATTTTAACAGTATGAATTCCTCCCATCCAAGAGCGTGGGATGTCTTTCCATTTCTTTGAATCATCTTCAGCTTCCTTTACTAATGTTTTGTAGTTCTCAGTATATAAGTCTTTCACCTCCTTGGTGAGGTTTAATCCTAAGCATTTTATTTTTTTGATGCCATTAAAAAAAGGATTGCTTGTTTACATTTCCTTTCTGATATTTCATTGTTAGTGTAAAGAAATGCAACCAGGGACTTCCCTGGTGGCTCCGTGGTTGAGAATCCGCCTGCCAATACAGGGGACACGGGTTTGAGCCCTGATACAGGAAGATCTCACATGCCGTGGAGCAACTAAACCTGTGTGCCACAACTACTTAGCCTGCACTCTAGTGCCAGTGAGCCACAAATACTGAGCCCATGTGCCACAACTACTTAAGCCTGCATGCCTAGAGCCCGTGCTCCACAACAAGAGAAGCCACTGCAATGAGAAGCCTGTGCACCACAAGAAAGTCTAGTCCCCACTGGCCACAACTAGAGAAAGCCCGTGCACAGCAATGAAGACCCAATGCAGCCAAAATAAATTAAAAAAAAAAAAGAAAGAAAAACCAGGAAATGCAACCAATTTATATATGTTAATCTTGTATCCTGCTACTTTTCTGAATTTGTTTATCAGTTCTAGTAGTGTTTGTGTGGAATTTTTAGGGTTTCCTTTATATGTATTATCATGTCATCTGCATATAATGGCAACTTTACCTCTTCCCTTCCAATTTGGTTAGATTTTATTTCTTTTTCTTGTCTGATTGTCGTGGCTAGGACTTCCAATACTATGTTGAAGAGAAGACGTGAGAGTGGGCATCCTTGTCTTGTTCCAGATTTTAGCGGGAAGGCTTTCAGCTTATGAACGTTGAGTATTATATTGGCTGTGGGTTTGTCATAAATAGCTTTTATTATGTTGAGATATGTTTCCTCTGTACCCACGTTGGTAAGTGTTTTTACCATGAATGGATGTTGAAGCTTTTCAAATGCTTTTTCGCCATCTATTGAGATGATCGTTTGTTTCTTGTTTTTCCTTTGTCGATGGGGTGTATCATGTTGATTGATTTGCATATGTTGAAACAGCTTTGTGAAACTGGGGTGAATCAAATTTGGTCATGGTGTATGATCCTCTTATGTGTTGTCGGATTCGGTTTTCTAATATTCAGTTGAGAATTTTTGCATCTATATTTATCAACGATATTGGCCTGCAGTTTTCTTTTTTGGTAGTGTCTTTCTCTGTGTTTTTTTTTTAAAGTCTTTATTGAATTTGTTCCAATATTGCTTCTGTTTTATGTTTTGGTTTCTTGTTTGTGAGGCATGTGGGATCTTAGCTCCAAAACCAGGGATCGAACCCGCATCCCCTGCACTGGAAGGCGAAATCTTAACTGCTGGACCACGAGAAAAGTCCCCATCTGTTTTATTTGGTTTTTTTTTAAGTTAATTTCTTTCTTTATTTATTTTTGGATGCACTGGACATTCGTTGCTGTGCTCGGGCTCTCTAGTTGCGGTGAGCGGGGGCTACTCTTCGTTGTGGTGTGCAGGCTGTTCATTGTGGTGGCTTCTTTTGTTGCAGATCATGGGCTCTAGGTGCGTGGGCTTCAGCAGTTGTGGCTATCAGACTCAGTAGTTGTGGCTCGTGGGCTGTAGAGCGCAGGCTCAGTAGTTGTGGCACACAGGCTTAGTTGCTCCATGGCATGTGGGATCTTTCCAGACCAGGTCTCGAACCTATGTCCCCTGCAGTGGCAGACAGATTCTTAACCACTGTGCCACCAGGGAAGTCCCCCCTCCCCATCTGTTTTTGATATCAGCGTGATAGTGGCTTCATAGAATGTCTTTGGAAGTATTCCTTACTCTTCAATCTTTTCAAAGAGTTTGAGAAGAATCAGTGTAAGTTCTGCTTTTTATATTTGGTAGAATTTGCCTGTGAAACCATCTGATCCTGGACTTCTGTTGCTAGGGAGTTTTTTTAAATTACAGATTCTATTTTTTTTTTAAATTCTATTTATTTATTTATTTATTTTGGCTGTGTTGGGTCTTCGTTTCTGTGCGAGGGCTTTCTCTAGTTGCAGCGAGCGGGGGCCACTCTTCATCACGGTGCGTGGGCCTCTCACTATCGTGACCTCTCTTGTTGTGGAGCACGGGCTCCAGACGCTCAGGCTCAGTAGTTGTGGCTCACGGGCCCAGTTGCTCCGCGGCATGTGGGATCTTCCTAGACCAGGGCTCGAACCCGTGTCCCCTGCATTGGCAGGCAGAGTCTCAACCACCGCACCACCAGGGAAGCCCTCTATTTTGCTTTTAGTGATCAGTATGTTCAAGTTATCTATTTCTTCTTGATTCAGTTTTGTTCGGCTGTAAAAAAACAGAATATATTTTTAAGTTATGTTAGCAGCTAAATACTTACCATGTATTAGACCACAAAAGAGAGAAGAAAAAATATTAAAATATTTTTTCAAATACAACAAGTATTGAAATGTTTTAAAGAAATTGGTATAATAATACTAATTACAATAATGACAAATTGTTCTGAACTTAAAGACTACTTATATCTAAGATGCATATTATATGCTTATTGTTTTATTGTTTTTAAATACATGGAATGTTTTCTCCTTTCTAATGTAATTCTTTTATTTTACCTGTATATTGTGAAAAAAATTTAGTTCCACATAGTATAAAAAATTACACTTTAATAGGAGATATTAATCCATTTACATTTACTATAGTACTGAAAATACTTAGGTTTAGCGTTCCATGTCATGGAGTGCTCTTTTTTATTTATTTATTTTTAAAAAAGATTTAATTTGGATAGGGGGCCATAAATTATTCATTTATTTATTTATTTAATTTTAACATCTTTATTGGACTATAATTGCTTTACAATGGTGTGTTAGTCTCTGCTTTAGAACAAAGTGAATCAGCTATACATATCCATATATCCCCATATCTCCTCCCTGTTGCGTCTCCCTCCCGCCCTCCCTATCCCACCCCTCTAAGTGGTCATAAAGCACTGAGCTGATCTCCCTCTTCTATGCAGCTGTTTCCTACTAGCTAGCTGTTTTACATTTGGTAGTATATATAAGTCCATGCCACTCTCTCACTTCGTCCCAGCTTACCCTTCCCCCTCCCCATGTCCTCAAGTCCATTCTCTATGTCTGCGTCTTTATTCCTGTCCTGTCCCTAGGTTCTTCCCAACCGTTTCTTTTCCTTTTCTTTTTAGATTCCACATATATGTGTTAGCATACAGTATTTGTCTTTCTCTTTCTGACTTACTTCACTCTGTATGACAGACTCTAGGTCCATCCATCTCACTACAAATAACTCAATTTCATTTCTTTTTATGGCTGAGTAATATTCCATTTTATATTGAAGATGTGCAACATCTTTTTTACCCATTCATCTGTCGATGGACACTTAGGTTGCTTCCATGTCCTGGCTATTGCAAATAGAGCTGCAATGAACATTGTGGAACATGACTCTTTTTGAATTATGGTTTTCTCCAGGTATATGCCCAGTAGTGGGATTGCTGTGTCATATGGTAGTTCTATTTTTAGTTTTTTAAGGAACCTCGATACCATTCTCGATAGTGGCTGTATCAATTTACACTCCCACCAAAGGTGCAAGAGGGTTCCCTTTTTTCCACACCTCTGCAGCATTTATTATTTGTAGATTTTTTTGATGATGGCCATTCTTACCTGTGTGTGGTGATACCTCATTGTAATTTCGACTTGCATTTCTCTAATGATCAGTGATGTTGAGCATTCTTTCATGTGTTTGTTGGCAATCTGTATATCTTCCATTGAGAAATGTCTATTTAGGTCTTCTGCCCATTTATGGATTGGGTCGTTTGTGTTTTTTTTTTTTTTTTTGATATTGAGCTGCATGGGCTGCTTGTAAAGTTTGGAGATTAATCCTTTGTCAGCTGCTTCGTTGGCAAATATTTTCTCCCATTCTGAGGGTGGCCTTTTCGTCTTGTTTACGTTTTCCTTTGCTGTGCAAAAGCTTTTAAGTCTCCATAGGTCTCATTCGTTTATGTTTCTTTTTAATTTCCGTTTTCTAGGAGGTGGGTCAAAAAGGATCTTGCTGTGATTGATGTCATAGAGTGTTCTGCCTATGTTTTCCTCTAAGAGTTTGATAGTGTCTGGCCTTACATTTAGGTCTTTAATCCATTTTGAGTTTATTTTTGTGTATGGTGTTAGGGAGTCTTCTAATATCATTCTTTTACTGGTAGCTGTCCAGTTTTCCCATCACCACTTATTGAAGAGGCTGTGATTTCTCCACTGTATATTCTTGCCTCCTTTATCAAAATTAAGGTGACCATATGTGTATGGGTTTATGTCTGGGCTTTCTCTTCTGTTCCATTGCTCTATATTTCTGTTTTTGTGCCAGTACCATACTGTCTTGACTACTGTAGCTTTGTAGTATTGTCTGAAGTCAGGGATCCTGATTCCTCCAGCTCTGTTTTTCTTTTCAAGATTGCTTTGGCTGTTCGGGGTCTTTTGTGTTTCCATACAAATTGTGAATTTTTTTTGTTCTAGTTCTCTGAAAAATTCCATTGGTAGTTTGATAGGGATTGCACTGAATCTGTAGATTGCTTTGGGTAGTAGAGTCATTTTCACAATGTTGATTCTTCCAATCCAAGAACATGGTATATCTCTGTATCTGTTTGTGTCGTCTTTGATTTCTTTCATCAGTGTCTTATAGTTTGTTGAGTAAACGTCTTTTGTCTCCTTAGGTAGGTTTATTCCTAGGTATTTTATTCTTTGTGTTGCAGTGGTAAATGGGAGTGTTTCCCTAATTTCTCTTTCAGAATTTTCATCTTTAGTGTATAGGAATGAAAGAGATATCTGTACATTAATTTTGTATCCTGCAACCTTACCAGTTCATTGATTAACTCTAGTAGGTTTCTGGTAGCATCTTTAGGATTCTCTATGTATAGTATCATGTCATCTGCAAACAGTGAGAGCTTAACTTCTTCTTTTCCGATTTGGATTCCTTTTATTTCTTTTTCTTCTCTGATTGCTATAGCTAAAAATTCCAAAAGTGTGTGGAATAATAGTGGTGAGAGTGGGAAACCTTGTCTTGTTCCTGATCTTGGTGGAAATGGTTTCACTTTTTCACCATTGAGAACGATGCTGGCTGTGGGTTTGTCATATATGGCCTTTATTATGTTGAGGAAAGTTCCCTCTATGCCTACTTTCTGGAGGGTTTGTATGATAAATGGGTGTTTAATATTGTCGAAAGCATTTTCTGCATCTATTGAGATGACCATATTGTTTTTATCCTTCAGTTTTTTAATATGGTGTATCACATTGATTTGCATGTATTGAAGAATCCTTGCATCCCTGGGATAAACCCCACTTGATCATGGTGTATGATCCTTTTAAGGCGCTGTTGGATTCTGTTTGCTAGTATTGTGCAGTGGATTTTTGCAGCTATGTTCATCAGTGATATTGACCTGTAGTTTTCTTTCTTTGTGACATCTTTGTCTGGTTTTGGTGTCAGGGAGATGGTGGTCTCATAGAATAAGTTTGGGAGAGTTCCTCCCTCTGCTATATTTTGGAAGAGTTTGAGAAGGATAGGTGTTAACTCTTCTCTAAATGTTTGATAGAATTTGCCTGTGAAGCCATCTGGTCCTGGGCTTTTGTTTGTTGGAAGATTTTTAATCACAGTCTCAAGTTCAGTGCTTGGGATTGGTTTGTTTGTAGTTTCTATTTCTTCCTGGTTCAGTCTTGGAAGGTTGTGCTTTTCTAAGAATTTGTCCATTTCTTCCAGGTTGTCCATTTTATTGGCATATAGTTGCTTGCAGTAATCTCTCATGATCCTTTGTTTGTCTGCAGTGTCAGTTGTTACTTCTCCTTTTTCATTTGTAATTCTATTGATTTGAGTCGTCTCCCTTTTTTTCTTGATGAGTCTGGCTAATGGTTTATCAATTTTGTTTATCCTCTCAAGGAACCAGCTTTTAGTTTTTTTGATCTTTGCTGTTGTTTCCTTCATTTCTTTTTCATTTATTTCTGGTCTGATCTTTATGATGTCTTTCCTCTGCTGACTTTGTTTTTTTTTTTTTTTCTTTCTTTCTCTAATTGCTTTAGGTGTAAGGTTAACTTGTTTATTTGAGATATTTCTTGTTTCTTGAGGTAGGATTGTATTGCTCTAAACTTCTCTCTTAGAACTGCTCTTGCTGCATCCCATAGGTTTGGGGTCTTCATGTTTTCATTGTCATTTGTTTCTAGGTATTTTTTTTATTTCCTCTTTGATTTCTTCAGTGATGTCTTGGTTATTAAGTAGTGTATTGTTGAGCGTCCATGTGTTTTTATGTTTTACAGATTTTTTTCCTGTAATTGATATCTAGTCTGAGAGCATTGTGGTCGGAAAAGATACTTGATATGATTTCAATTTTCTTATATTTACCAAGGCTTGATTTGTGACCCAAGATATGATCTATATCCTGGAGAATGTTCCAGGAGCACTTGAGAAAAAGTGTATTCTGTTGTTTTTGGATGGAATGTCCTATAAATATCAATTAAGTCCATCTTGTTTAATGTATCATTTAAAGCTTGTGTTTCCTTATTTATTTTCATTGTGGATGATCTGTTCATTGGTGAAAGAGGGGTGCTAAAGTCCCCTACTATGATTGTGTTACTGTCGATTTCCCCTTTTATAGCTGTTAGCATTTGCCTTATGTTTTGAGGTGCTCCTATGTTGGGTGCATAAAATTATACAATTGTTATATCTTCTTCTTGGATTGATCCCTTGATCATTATGTAGTGTCCTTCTTTGTCTCCTGTAATAGTCTTTATTTTAAAGTCTTTTTTGTCTGATAGGAGAATTGCTACTCTAGCTTTCTTTTGATTTCCATTTGCATGGAATATCTTATTCCATCCCCTCACTTTCCATCTGTATGTGTCCCTATGTCTGAAGTGGGTCTCTTGTAGACCACATACATACCGGTCGTGTTTTCGGATCCATTCAGCCAGTCTATGTCTTTTGGTTGGAGCATTTAATCCATTTACATTTAAGGTAATTATTGATATGTATGTTCTTATTACCATTTTCTTAATTGTTTTGGGTTTCTTATTGTAGGTCTTTTCTTTCTCTTGTGTTTCCTGCCTAGAGAAGTTCCTTTAGCATTTGTTGTAAAGCGGGTTTGGTGGTGCTGAATTCTCTTAGCTTTTGCTTGTCTGTAAAGGTTTTAATTTCTCTGTCGAATCTGAACGAGATCCTTGGTGGGTCGAGTAATCTTGGTTGTAGCTTTTCCCCTTTCATTACTTTAAATATGTCCTGCCAGTCCCTTCTGGCTTGCAGAGTTTCTGCTGAAAGTTCAGCTGTTAACCTTACGAGGATTCCCTTGTATGTTATTTGTTGTTTTTCCCTTGCTGCTTTTAATATTTTTTCTTTGTATTTAATTTTTGATAGTTTGATTAATATATGTTTTGGCATGTTTCTCCTTGGGTTTATCTTGTATGGGACTCCCTGCGCTTCCTGGACTTGATTAACGATTTCCTTTCCCATATTAGGGAAGTTTTCAACTATAATCTCTTTAAATATTTTCTCAGGGTCTTTCTTTTTCTCTTCTACTTCTGGGAACCCTATATTCGAACGTTGGTGCGTTTAATGTTTTCCCAGAGATGTCTCAGATTGTCCTCAATTCTTTTCATTCTTTTTTCTTTATTTTGCTTTGCAGTAGTTATTTCCACTATTTTATCTTCCAGGTCATTTATCCATTCTTCTGCCTCAGTTATTCTGCTATTGTTTCCTTCTAGAGAATTTTTAATTCCATTTATTGTGTTGTTCATCATTGTTTGTTTGCTCTTTAGTTCTTCTAGGTCCTTGTTAAACGTTTCTTGTCTATTCTCCATTCCAGTATAAGATTTGGGATCATCTTTGCTATCATTACTCTGAATTCATTTTCAGGTAGACTGCCTATTTCCTCCACATTTGTTTGGTCTGGTGGGTTTTTACCTTGCTCCTTCATCTGCTGTGTGTTTCTGTGTCTTCTCATTTGGCTTTGGGGACTGTGTTTGGGGTCTCCTTTTCAGAGGCTGCAGATTCGTAGTTCCCGTTGTATTTGGTGTCTGACCCCAGTGGCTAAGGTTGGTTCAGTGGGTTGTGTAGGCTTTCTGATGGAGGGGACTGGTGCCTGTGTTCTGGTGGGTGTGTCTGGATCTTGTCTTTCTGGTGGACAGATCCGCATCTGGTGGTGTGTTTTGGGGTGTCTGTGACCTTATTGTGATTTTCGGCAGCCTCTCTGCTAATGGGTGGGCCTGCATTCCTGTCTTGCTAGTTGTTTGGCATGGGATGTCCAGCACTGGATCTTGCTGGTCTCTGAGTGGAGCTGGGTCTTAGCGTTGAGACAGATATCTCTGGAAGAGCTTTCGCCATTTGATATTACAAGGTGCCAGAGGTCTCTGGTAGACCAATGTCCTGAACTCGGCTCTCCCACCTCAGAGGCACAGGCTTGACACCCGGCTGGAGCACCAAGACCCTGTCAGCCACACAGCTGGGGGTGAGAGCAAGAGGTAGCTTTGGTACATCTCAAAGACCACCAATGAGGTTCACTGACCATTTTTCTCTCCAGAAGTGAAGAAAACAAAATTCAGACTTTGGCTAGTCAGTCACTTTGGTAGCCAGCCTCCAAGATGGACCTAATTATCCCCTAATTATCTCCCAGTCTCCATGTACCAGTGTGGCTCCTCGCACTTGAAAAGGGTTGACTGTTTAACTAATAAGAAATTGCAGAAATGACAAAGTGCAGCTTCCAAAGTTATAAAAGACATTGCAGCTTCTGCTTTGGTTTCTGCTAGATCACTCATCCTGGGGTAAGCCAGCTGCCATGTCATGAGGACACTCAAGCAGCCCTAAGGAGAGATCCATGTGGCAAGGAACTGAGGCCTCTTACCTACAGCCACGTGAGTGAGTCATCTTAGAAGTCAAAAGATTTATTTTTTTAAATTTTTGTTGTGTTGGGTCTTCGTTGCTTCACAGGGTTTCTCCAGTTGTTACTAGAGAAGCAGGGGTCACTCATCGTTGTGGTGCACGGGCTTCTCCTTGCGGTGGTTTCTCTTGTTGTGGAGTATGGGCTCTAGGTGCATGGGCTTCAGTAGTTGTGTCATGCAGGCTCAATAGCTGCTGCTTGCAGGCTCTAGAGCACAGGCTCAGTACTTGTGGCACACGGGCTTAGTTGCTCTGCGGCATGTGGGATCTTCCCAGACCAGGGATGGAACCCCTGTTCCCTGCATTGCCAGGCAAATTCTTACCCACTGTGCCACCAGGGAAGTCCAGTGTGCTCTTTTTTAAACCTAGTCTGTTTTCATTATTTTGTATCTTAACGATTCTGTATTAAAGAAAAAAAATAATACTCCTTTCTACCTCTCCTCTTTGAGGATTATATATGAAGAAGTATGTCATTTATTAACCTCAAATTTTCACCTTACTTTTAAGAAGTAATCACAATGTCAAGTATTTAATACTTTTCACTTCCACCTTGAAAAGCATGGATATTAAAGTGCTAATACAATTACCTTCCCTGGTCTATCTTTTTTAGTTTTTGTTATGTATAAAAAACAACAAAAAACATGCATGGTTTGTAAGGAAATGACAAATTTCAGAAAATTCAGCATCTGAATACACTCTAAACATAGCTTCTAGATAAAGACACAGAAAATTGCCAGATACTCAGAGGCCCCCTGGTCCCATTCTAGTGACTCCCCTTAAGGTTTAATATTGTTCTGGTATCTAACAAAAAGATAACTTTACCTGTATTTTGTATTTTATATAAATGTTATGGCACAGTAAAATCACTTTTGGATAGGGCTTTTTTATTTTATGTTGTTTGTGAATATGCCTGTATGGTTGCCTGTTGTTGTGATCATGCATTGCCACTCTTGCATAGGATTCCATAATGTAAATATTTAACTATTAATTAATTTATTCCAATGTGTATTACAATATGAGTGATTTTCAGTTTGTGTCTATTGAGAACAGCACTGGTATATAAATTCTAGAACTTGAGCTTTGGTGGTGTGTGTATAAATTATTCTTCAGTATACACGTAGTAGTAAAATTTTCGAGTCATAACTTTCTTGTGTTTATCTTTTTAGATATTTCTAAATATTTTCAAAACATTTGTATGATTTTTCATCTTCAGCAGCAGTGAATGAGATTCAAGGATTATACACATTCTTGTCAAACTTGATAATACCTGTCATTTTCATTTGAACTTTCTGGTTGGTGAGTGATAATTCCAGGTATCACGCTTTTGCATTTAATTGACTACTAAGAAGCCAAGCATCTTTTGATATGTTTACTTAACATTCTGTACTCTCTTTTTTGAAATATCTTTTGGTATATTTCCCCCATTTTGCTATTCCATTATCTTCTTATTGAAGACTTCCTTTTTTTTTTTTAACTTCTGAAGACTTCTTATTTAGGAGTTTTTAATACATGCTTGAGATGAGTTCTTCTCTCTTTCTGTCTCTCCTTCTCTTTCTTTAGATGAGTGTCAGTTTTTAATGTTAATAACATCTAATTTGTTATTTTCCTCTTTATTTATTTAGTCTTATTTCTATTTATTTATGTAGTCTTCTTACCTGTAGCAGAACACATTATTTATTGTAAACCACAAATATGTTTTCATTTCTTCAATAAATGTAATTATTAAGCTTTAAATTTAAGTTAACTTTCTAAACTAAATATGTTGTATGATAGTGAGTATTAATTTTTCTATGACAGCTGAAAGGTTACATTTATTCAGAAAATGTTGTATCAGCTTTCTTTTCATTTGCTCCTACTTCTCATTGGTTCACAGTGGTAAACATCACTTCATCCATGGATCTGACTTTTCTCTGATTTCTCATGGTCATTCTCACTAATTCGTCTTGCCTCCTGAAATCTTTAACAATCCCCTTATTCCACAGAAGCAAAAACCTTCCTTGGGCCTTTTTCCTCAGAAGATTGATTATTCCCACATTTTAAATGGGAGATTGCAATAAGTTAGGAGAAAATGCCACAAGGGTCTCTCATTTTTTTTTCACATCCTGTATCAGCCTCTGCTTGCACTCTCTGTTCAAAGATATTTGTGCAACACATTGATGGAAGATGCCACTTGTTTCTCTCCTTGGGGAAAAGACAGATTAATTACCTAACAAATAAAATAAAGAGAGTGTCTTGCTCTTTTCAAATGTTGGACAGGATTGCTTGCATCCTAATTTAAATGTTTCAGGTGACTGAAGCTTAAGATTCCTAAGCTTTAATCCATACTTGCACCATGCACAGCACCCAACAGGAGAGCTTTACATAACCCCATGAGACACTTGTGTGCAAGTGGAACAGATAAAAATATAAAACTATTGCTGTCTTCTTGTGTCATAAAAATGATTTTTTGTCTCATTTAAAATATTTTTTTCTAAAATCCAAAAACGTGTCAGGCTAAAATATTGTTATTTCAAGTATGGTAAAATCGAAGACCCTTCAAATTTCTTTCCAGTTTTGTTGATGATGGGATGCCGTCAGAGATATGACTTCATTAATAAACACAATAGGTAAGATTCCTTCATAGGCCTGATTGGGGAATATGAAAATAAACCCCAGAAAAATCTGGACATTTTCTAGTTCTCAAATATTGGTTAAGATGGTAGAAAGGGTCCTTCATTGTCCTATATGTTAATGCAGATCAATTGTGAGAGGTGGGGATAAAACAAGCAGCCTAAATATCCTTTATGTTTGTTGTACTACTAGTAGAAAGAGGAAGGGTCAACATGTCACCATGGTTGATATAGCAAATAAGCTGCTTGAAACTACACAGAAATGTACCTGCTTGTATTTTCTGTGCAGTTACCCTCTCTTTTAGTGTGTCCTGATACCTCCCTCAACTTATGTACCAACTCCAGCAGCATTAAGCAGAAATCCAAAGAAACCTATTCTTTGGAATTATGAGGAAGGGAAGAGTCAAACATTTTATAACACGCTCTATACAAGGATACACGTCACCATCCTTATCTATGTCGTGCCATGCATGGAGGGTCAGTAGGTTCAGGGGATTCTGGAAACACCAAGTTCTGTGGGGTTAATCACAGTTCCATTCATGGGCAGTAAAAGAGAAGGGCCTTATCTTGGTCACTTTCTCAATGCTAGTAGCTACAAAAAGAAGAGGATAGCAGACATCTTAGGGAGAAGAACCAACATTAAATGAAATGTCCTAATTACTCTAGGCAACCTCTCATGGTGGCCTCCCATAGCTCCTCAAATCCCTACATACTTGCACAAGGGATAGTGTAATATTACTGGAGTGTCTGACTGCAGATTAACATTATTTTTGTTGAAAAAAATAAAAATAGGTTCAAGTGATAGGGTTTGAAAAGGGTTCACAGTGTGAAGGAAACTATTGTAACAATGTGGACAGAACCCTTTGGATGGATTTATCATGTTTTTTTTTTTTTTTTGCTTCTTCAGAATCTGTAGTAGCGATTGGTGTGTTCCATGATACATCCCCGCTTCTTATAAGTTTTAGATGGAATACCCCATTAGGAAGAAGTGCACGTAAGGAAGATTAGTGAGTCAAACTCCTCTGCCCTCTGTCAGCAGTGGGTGCAAAGGGATTTAGACCAAGTGCTTTCATCCTTTGATTTGCAAAGTTTTCACTATATGAATAATGTTTTGTTTGTTTGCAGGTCAGGAGCCTTGGTCTCAATATCCCTGTTTAAAAAGTGTTATCACGTGTCTGCCAGAAAGAATTGCTGATGATACTGGGAAAAATTGAGAGTTATCCTTAACAATTAAGGGTTTTGTAGCAACATGGATGGACCTAGAGATTGTTATACTGAGTGAAGCAAGTCAGACACAGAAAGACAGATATCATATGAAATTGCTTATATGAGGAATCTATAAAAGAAAAAAAAAGGTACAAATGAATTTATTTACACAACAGAACTAGAATCATGGATATAGAAAACAAACTTATGGTTACCAGGGAATAAGTGGGGAAGGGATAAATTGGGAGATTGGGACTGACTTATACACACTACTATATATAAAATAGATAAAGACCTGCTTTATAGCACAGGGAATTCTACTCAGTGGTCTGTACTGGCATATACGGAAAAAGAATCTTATTAAAAAAAAACAAGGGTTTTGGGATTATATAATAAATATAAATGTGCAAACCTTTAACATGAAAGGAAAAATCAGTTAACTCTGTGGTCCCTGTTATGGTGTAAATATTTTGTACCTCTAATTTTAAAATTGTGAAACCCAGCTCCCATGTTGATGGTATTAGGAGGTGGGGCTTTTGGGAGGTGATTAGGTTATGAGGCCAGAGACCTCAAACATGGGATTAGTGACCTAATAAATGTAGCACACAGAAGATCTTATGCCCATTCCATGATTTCATTGCCGAGCGAGAAGACCCACATTATGAACCAGAAATTGGTCCCTCGCCAGACACTAAGTCAGCTGGCAACTTGTTCTTTTTTTTAAAAAAATAATTAGATAATTAATTAATTAATTTTTTGGCTGTGTTGGGTCTTTGGTGCGGTGTGCAGGCTTCTCATTGAGTGGCTTCTCTTGTTGCGGAGCACCGGCTCTAGGCGTGTGGGTTTCAGTGGTTGTGGCTCACGGGCTCAGTAGTTGTGGCCTGTGGACTCTAGAGCACAGGCTCAGTATTTGTGGTGCACGGGCTTAGTTGTTCCATGGTATGTGGGATCTTCCTGGACCAGGGCTCGAACCGTTGCCCCCTTTATTGGTAGGCAGATTCTTAACCACTGCACCTCCAGGGAAGCCCCTAGTTACTTGTTCTTGAACTTTTCAGCCTCAGCAATTATGAGAAAACAAAAATATTCTGTTGTTTATAAAATACCAAGTCTCTTGTATTTTGTTTTAGCAGTCAAAGAGCTGGCTGAGGAGAAATATCTGTGAGCTTGAAGACATATCAGGAGAAACCTTTAAATCTCAAAAGAAAAGAGAAAATGGGAAGGAAAGGAATCAACAGAACAGAGTAATCAATAATTGTGGAACAATGAAAAATGCTGTGACCTATACATAATGGGTATAGAAGGAGGAGAATAAAGATAATAAAGAACAGAAAATATTTTTTAAAAATGACTGAGAATCTCCCCAAATGAATGTCTGACACTAAATCCACAACATCCAAACTTAGAAGAACATATGAATAGTAAAGAAAACTGACCAATATCTCTCAGGAACATCAATGCAAAAATCCTCAACAAAATATTACCAAATCGAATCCAACAATATTTTGAGAGAATTTTATATCATGAATGAGAGGAAATAATCCCAGGTATGAAAGGCTGGTTCCACATTCTAGAATCAAATAATTATATCCATCATATCAACACCTTAAAGACAATCATTAGCATATCAATAGATTCAGAAGACCTTTGAAAAATCTAACACCCATTCTTCATAAAAACTCTCAGTTAAAGAAATAGACTGGAGCTTTCTCAAGTTGATAACAAAGATTTATAGGAAACTTTTATCTGACATCATGATTAATGGTCAAAACCATGAAGCTTTTCCACTAAGTTCAGGTAAAAGCAAGGATGTCCCCTTTCATGACTCCTTTTCCATATTTTACTCCAAGTCCTTGCTAATGCAATAAGGCACGAAAATAAATAAAACAAATACAGATTGGGTAGAAAAAAATGTAAGCAACCTAAGTAAAATGTGGACTAATATACTTTATGGACACCTCACCAAAGAAAATAGACACTATGCATATAAGTATACAGAAGAATAATCCAGATTACATGCTGCCATGAAAAAGCAAATTAAAAATACAATTCCATACCACTATGTAACACTTAGAATGGCTAAAATGTGAACAATGACAAGAACAAATTCTGTAGGAGATGTGGAACAATAGGAAATGTCATTTGTCATTGGTGGAAATGAAAAATAATACAGCTACTTTGGTAGTCTGATTGACACTTGCTAGAATATTGAGCATTCCCTTACTGTACAATCCGTCAAGTGTTCTCATGGATATTTACTGAAAGTAGTTTAAAACATATTTCCAGAGGAAAACCTGCATATGGATATTTATAGCACCTAATTCAATATTGCCAAAATGTGAATGAAACTAAGGTGTCCTCCAATAGGTGAATGAAATGATATAGTATTAATATATTCTGGGAATGGGATAATATTGAGCACTAAAAAAGTAAGCTATCAAGCCATATAAAGAGATGGGAATTCTTTTTTTTTCTTTTGAAATATAGGTGATTTTCTTTATTTTGAAATTTAAATTTTATTGGAGTATAGTTGATTTACAATGTTGTTTTCATTTCAGCTGCACAGCAAGTGATTCAGTTACACATATGCATATATTCATTCTTTATCAGATTCTTTTCTGATAACGGTATTCCCAGAATACTGAGTAGAGCTCCCTGTGCTATACAGTAGGTCCTTGTTGCTTATCTGTTATATATAGTAGTATTCGTATGTTTACCCCAAGCTCCTGATTTATCCCTACCCCCCACCTCTCCCCTTTGGTAACCATAAGTTTGTTTTCCAAGTCTGTGAGTCTGCCTCTGTTTTGTAAGTTAGTTCATTTGTATCAATTTTTAGCTTCCACCTAGAAGTGATATCATCCAATATTTGTCTTACTCTGTCTGACTTACTTCACTTAGTACAATCATCTCTAGGTCCATCCATGTTACTGCAACTGGCATTATTTTCTTCTATTTTATGGCTGAGTCATATTCCATTATATATATGTATCACATATTCTTTACCTATATTCATATGTTGATGGACATTTTGGTTGCTTCCATGTCTTCGTTATTGTAAAGAGTGTTGCAGTGAACATTGGGGAAGATGTGTCTTTTCGATTTATGCTTTCCTCCAGATATGCACACAGGAGTGAACTTGCTGGATCATCTGGTAGCTCTATTTTATTTTATTTTACTTCATTTCATTTCAATTTCAATATTTTTGGAATAGAGTTGATTTACAATGTTGTGTTACTTTCTGCTGCACAGCACAGTGAAGCAGTTATACATATATCCAATCCTTTTTGGATTCCTTTCCCATATAGGTCATTACAGAGTATTGAGTAGAGTTCCCTGTGCTATACAGTAAGCCCTTATTTGTTATCTCTTTTATATATAGTGGTGTGTATATGTCAATCCCAATTTCCAATTTATCCCTCCCACCTCCCCTTACTCTGGTAACCTCCATTCTGTGCTCCATAGTGGCTGTTACCAATTGGCATTGCCACCGATAGCATAGAATTGGTGGTGCAGTGGTTAAGAATCTGCCTGCCAGTTCAGGGGACAAAGGTTGGAGCCCTGGCCCGGGAAGATCTCACATGCCACAGAACAAGTAAGCCCGTGCACCACAACTACTCAGTCTGCGCTCTAGAGCCCACGAGCCACAACTACTGAAGCCTGTGTGCCTACAGCTTGTGCTCCACAACAAGAGAAGCCACCACAAAGAGAAGGCTTCGTACCACAATGATGAGTAGCCCCCGCTTGCTGCAACTATAGAAAAGCTGCGCACAGCAACGAAGACCCAACGCAGATTAAAAAAAAAAAAATAAGTAGTAGGTTTCTCTTTTTTCCACACCCTCTGAAGCATTTCTTGTTTGTAGACATTGTGATGGTGGCTATTCTGAGTGGTTCCAGATGATACTTCTTTGTACATCTGATTTGCATTTGTCTAACATAAAGCAATGGTGAGTATCTTCATATGTGCTTTTTTTTTTGAACAGTGTCAGTAAGATTTACCCCTTGAAAAAGGGTTATTGAAAGGTTGCCTTGTTTTGAAGTCTACTTCGATTACCTACCCCAAGACATTTTTTGAGGGCTGTTGTCATTTACAGCTCCCCAGGCATTGTGAATATGAAGTGCGTATAAGGTCCAGTTTTAGAATTGTTGTTGTGGGAAACAGAAGGCGGCAGGGTTTCTACTGTCCCTCTCTGGTTACTGACACAACCTTAGGTGTAGGGCAAGTCCTGTTCTTGGGTATTAAATTAGAGTGGAATGTGCCTGTCCAAACATGTAAGGGCTTCTGTCCCATTCCTTCTTCCCCCTTACCCTTCATCCCCCGAACAAGTATAAACCCCTTCAAAATCACCTGTTGATGGTGCTGTCTTGTAGAGTGCGATGACCCTTACGAAGGAGTCGGGAGGTCGGAACCCAAACACCAGGATATGTTGAGAGCAGGTGATTTTCCAAATGTCATCCAGCCCAGAGAGTCCACCATCCTTTGGGTGTCAGAGGGTTGGTTTAGTAGTATGAGGGCACACTTAGATCTGGAGATAGTGATCCCATGCAGAGGGGACCAGGTTGCACATGTTCAAGGGGGGCGAATTAGCTGGCATATCCTCCCGAGGTTCTCAGGCCTACAACAGTCCAGCCTTGGGACCAAATTGTGTCTGTGTCCAGGGATGTGACACTAGTACGTTCACTGCGACTAAACAAATTTAGTGATCATTTTTCTTTTCTTTAACTTAATCTTAAATTTATAATGGAGTATATAGTTGATTTATCATGTTGTGTTCATTTTTGACATACACCAACATGATTCATTTATACAGAGATAACTATATATTCTTTTTAGAATTATTTTCCCATTGAGGTTACTAAAGGGTGTTGAGAAGAGTTCCAAGTGCTCTACAGCAGGTCCATGTTGATTACAAGTTTTCTCTTTGTAAATATGTATATACTAACTCCAACCTCATGATTTATGCCTCCAACACACCTTTCCACTTTGGTAACCATAAGTTTGTGTTCTAAGTCTGGGACTCTGTTTCTGTGTTGTAAGATAGTACCTTTCTATCAATTTTTAGATTCCACCGATAAGTAATATCATATGATATTTTTCATTGCCTGATTTATGACACTTAATATGAATGTATGTAGGTCCTTCTGAGTGGCCCTAAATGGCCTTATTTCATTCACTTCATGGCTGAGTAATATTCCATTGTACATATCTACCATAATTTCTTTATCCATTCTTCCCTCCAAGGACTTTTAGGTAGCTTCCGAGTAGAGGCTTTTGTAAACAGGGCTGCATAAATTTTAGAGTGCCTGGGTCCTGTCAATTTACGTTTTATCCAAGATACAGGCCCAGGAGTGGAAGCGCCATATGCTCTGAAGCTCTGGTTTTTAGATTTTTGAGGAATCACCACCCACTTCTCCAGAGTGGCTGTTAGCAATTTACATTCCCACCATCATCTGGTCAGGGTTCCCTTTTCTCCACACCCTGTCCTGCATTTCAGGTTTTACAGTTTGTGAGGTTGGCCATTCTGACTGGTGCGAAGTGATATCTCTTTGTAGTATTAATTTACATTGCCCGCCTGTTTTGTTGGCCAAAAATGGAGTAAGGGTTTTTCCTGAATATATTAAGGAATAACGCATACGGCCTTTTTGGCAAACTGCATCATTGGCGATGTTCAGCAGCTTTGCATGTGCTTTGATGACGAGTGCAAACTACCCCTTGAAATCCCTTTCCTGCAATTCTGCCTTGCTTACAAGGCCTTTACGAATACTTGGCTCAAGAAATGACTCCATTAGAGGTGTCAATTACAACCCTGCATGTTTGTGAATTGCAGTGCCCCTGAGCACCGGTTTTCAACTTGTTTAGGGAAGCAGACACAAAGGGGCAGGATTTCTACAGACCCATTCCAGTTACTGGGGCACCTGAAGGATAGGGAAATTCTTCTTCCAGGTAGGAAACTAGAGTTGCACATGCCTGTCCAAACATCTAAGGCTTGTGTCTCATTCCATCCCGCCATTCCCCTTCTTCACCAGAAAATTCCAAGCCGTGCAAAACCGGCTGTTGAGTGTGCTGCCTTCCCAAAGTGGGGAGACTCTAAGGAAAGGAGCTGGGGAACCCGAATACCAGGAGACGTGGAGATGAGGTGACTTCTCCAAACTCTTCCCGATCAGACGGTGTACCATCCTCTGGATGTGCCATGCATGTTTTAGCTGTAGGAAGGGTCCCCTGCACCTGGAGATATGGAACCCATGGAATGGGGGCCAGGCAGTATTACTCTAAAAGTGCTGCATTTGCTGTCCCATCCTCACGAAGCCTCTCAGACCAACGAGTGTAGAGCCTTAGGTCCCATCCAGCTCTGTGTCTAGATATGGTCAGTCCAGGTTGCATCACAGCCCTTGAACAAATTTTGTAAGAATTTCTCTCTCTCTCACTGTCTTTATTTTGTTCTTGTTATTTAATTTTATAATGGGGTATAGCTGATTTTCAATACTGTGTTTCTTCCTGCTCTACATCTATCCACTTGATTCACTTAAAGAGAGACATCAATAAATTCTTTTACAGATTCTTACCAGTCTTATATATCCTTTTCTGGTGACAACAGTGTGCTGAGTCCAGCTCTTTGAGCTATAGGGTAGGTCCTGTCGAATACCGATTTTGTTTATGGAACCGTATCTGTGCTAATTTCAACCTCCTGGTTTATGCATCACCCCGCCCCACCTTTCTCCTTTAGCAGCCATAAGTATGTTTTCTAAATGTGTGACTCCGTTTCTGTTTTGTAATTGCGTTCATGTGAAGGCATTTTTAGATACTATCTATAAGTGATACCTTATGATAAGTCTCTTTTTATGTCTGACTTATGTCACTTAGAATGATCGTACCTCAGTCTCCACGAGTTGCTGCCACTGGCCTTATTTCATTGATTTAATTGCTGAGTAATATTCCATTGTACATAAGTACCACATCTTCTTTCTCCATTTTTTCCTTCCAAGGACATGTAAGTTGTACCCAAATCGAGGTATTTCTAAACAGAGCAGCCCTAAACTTTGGGGTGCCTGTGTTGTCGATTTTTTGGTTTTCCCAAGATATACGCCCATGAGGGGAAGTGCTGTATGCTCTGTAGCTCTGTTTTTTAGAAGTTTTAAGATACAGCATACAATTCTCAAGAGTGGCCGGTGGCAAATTACATCCCGCCGATCAGCATAACAAGGTCCCGTTTTCTCCATGGCCTGTCCTGCATTTCTGGGTTTTACACTTTTTCAGCATGGGCCTTTTGACCAATGCGAAGTGAGACATTTTTGTAATGCTGATTTGCATTGCCCGCTTGCTTAGTTGGCCAAAAAGAGCATCTGCGTTTTTTCCAAAATTTATTCAGGAGAGAACGCAGACGCCCTTTTTGGCCAACTGCATCATTGTCGAAGTTCTACGGAATTTCATGTGCTTTAAAGGCGAGTCCAATCTACCTGTGAAAAACTGTTTCCTGCAATTCTGTCTTGCTTTGAAATCCTCTTCGTTGCCTTACCTCAATACATTTTTAGACGAGAGTTATCATTTATAACTCTGCAGATTTGTGAATTGCCATGCTCCTGAGCTCCATTTTCCAAATCGCTTTTTTGGGAGCTGGCCGCAAACCCGCACGATTGCTTCAGGCCCTATTCTGGTTCTGGGGCGCAGGATGGGCCTGTGGTTAATTCTTCTTCCTGATGGGAAATTAGGGTTACCAGTGCCTGTCCCAACAGCTACAGCTAGCCTCTCATGGGTCCCCCCTCTTCCCATGCATCCTCAGGAAAAATTACAACCTGTACGGAACAGGAGGTTAAAGGTGCTGATTCTCCAAGTGGGGAGATTGTTAGTAAAGCGGCTGGAATGGCGAACACGAGCACCAGGAGATAAGGAAGGAGGTGCATTTCAGAATCCTTTCTCGATCACACTGTATACCATCCACCGGGTTTCCCAAGCATTTTTTCTCTGTAGGAAGATTCCATTGAACCTGGAGATTTGGGATCCATAGAATGGGTACCACGCAGTATTACTTTAATGGGACTGTGTTTGCTCACACAACCTCACCAAACCTCTCAGCCCCAAGAGTGTCCACCCTTATGTCTCAATCAGCTGTGGATCTAGATATGGTCAATCCAGGTGGCATCACAGCCCCTGAACGAATTTTGTAAGTATTTCTCTCTCTTTCACTGTCTTTGTTTCACGGGTTTTTAAAAGTAATTGATTTTTATAATGGGGTTTAGCTGCTTTTTACTGCTGTGTTTATGCCGCTTTACTCCCACTTGACTCACTTACAGAGAGATATCAATACAAAGGTTTTAAGATTCTTACTAGTCAGATATATTCTCGGGCGGTGAATAGGGGGTGTTGAGTCCAATTCACTGAGCAAGGAGTAGGTCTTGTGTATTACCTATTGGGTTTATGGAACGGTATCTGAGCTAATTTCAAACCCTTGTTTTATGCATCACCCCACCTCACCTTTCCCGTTAAGCAGCCATAGTGTGTTTTCTAAACGTGTCACTCTGTTCTGCTTTGTAATTAAGTTCAAGGGTATCGGTTTTTACATTCCCTCTATAAGTGATATCTTATGATAAGTGTCTTTTTTCTGTGTGACTTATTTCACATAGAATCGTTGTACCAAAATCCACTCATCATGCTGCTACTAGACTTATGACGTTGATTTCATGGCTGAGTGATATTCTATTGTACATAAGGACCACAACTTCTTTATCCATTTTTCTCTTTCCTGGGATATTTAAGGTGTAACGAAGTGGAGGTTCTTGTCAACAGAGCAGCCCTAAACATTGTGGTGCCTGTGTCTTGCTGATTTTTAGTTTTCCCAATTTATACGCCCATGAGTGGAAGTGCCCTATGCTCTCTAAGCTGAGTTTTTTAGATGTTTCAGGACACACCGTACACTTCTCCAGAGTGGCTGTTGGCAATTTACATCCCGCCCATCAGCATAGCCAGGCTCCCGTTTCTCCATGGCCTGTCCTGCATTTCTGGTTTTGACACCTTATTCAGCATGGCCCTTTTGACCGATGGGAAGCGAGACTTCTTTGTAGCGCTGATTTGCCTTTCCAGGTTGCTTGGTTGGCCAAAAAGGGCGAATGCGTTTTTTCCTGAATATATTCAGGAAAAAACGCGTACGCCCTTTTTGGCCAAGGGCATCATTGTCTAGGTTTTGCCGCTTTTCCTGTGCTTTAAAGGCGATTCGAATGTCCCTCCTGTAATTTGTTTCCTGCAATTCCGCCTTGTTTTCAAATCTTCGCCGTTGCCTTTCCTCAATATATTTGTGGACGAGTATTATCATTTATAAGTCTGCAGGTTTGTGAATTGCAGTGCCCCTGAGCTCCATTTTTCACCTCGCTTTCTTGGGAGCTGGCCGCAAAAGCCCAGGATTGCTTCAGGCCCTATTCTGGTCCCGGGGGGAAGGCTGAGCCTCTTGGTTAATTCTTCTTCTTGATGGGAAAATAGAGTGACCTGTGCCTGTCCCAACACCTAGAGCTAGTCTCTCATTGGTTCCCCATCTTCCCGTTCATCTTCAAGACAAATTGCAACCTGTACGGAACAGGAGGTTAAAGGTGCTGATTCTCCAAGGAGGGAGATTGCTAGTAAAGCGGCTGGAATGGCGAACCCGAGCACAAGGACATGAGAAATGAGGTGCGTTTTGGAAACCTTTCCCGATCACACGGTGTACCATCTTCTGGGTTTCTCATGCATGTTTTCGATGGAGGAAGATGCCCTTGAACCTGGAGATTTGGGACCCATTGGATGGGTACCACGCAGTATTCCTTTAAAGGGTCTGCGTTTCCTCACCCAACCTCACCAAACCTCTCAGCGCCAAGAGTGTCCACCCTTATGTCTCAATCAGCTGGGGGTCTAGATATGGTCAATCCAGGTGGCCTCACAGCCCCTGAACGAATTTTGTAAGAATTTCTCTCTCTTTCACTGTCTTTGTTTCACGGGATTTTAAAAGTAATTGATTTTTATAATGGGGTTTGCCTGCTTTTTACTGCTGTGTTTATGCCGCTTTACACACACTTGACTCACAGAGAGATATCAATACATAGGTTTTAAGATTCTTACTAGTCAGATATATTCTTGGGCGTTGAATAGGGGGTGTTGAGTCCAACTCACTGAGCAAGGAATAGGTCTTGTGTATTACCTATTGGGTTTATGGAACGGTATCTGAGCTAATTTGAAACCCTTGTTTTATGCATCACCCCACCTCACCTTTCCCGTTAAGCAGCCATAGTGTGTTTTCTAAACGTGTGACTCTGTTCTGCTTTGTAATTCAGTTCAAGGGTAGCGGTTTTTACATTCCCTCTATAAGTGATATCTTATGATAAGTGTCTTTTTTCTGTGTGACTTATTTCACATAGAATCGTTGTACCAAAATCCACTCATCATGCTGCTACTAGCCTTATGACGTTGATTTCATGGCTGAGTGATATTCTATTGTACATAAGGACCACAACTTCTTTATCCATTTTTCTCTTTCCTGGGATATTTAAGGTGTAACGAAGTGGAGGTTCTTGTCAACAGAGCAGCCCTAAACTTTGTGGTGCCTGTGTCTTGCTGATTTTTAGTTTTCCCAATTTATACGCCCATGAGTGGAAGTGCCCTATGCTCTCTAAGCTGAGTTTTTTAGATGTTTCAGGACACACCGTACACTTCTCCAGAGTGGTTGTTGGCAATTTACATCCCGCCCATTAGCGTAGCCAGGCTCCCGTTTCTCCATGGCCTGTCCTGCATTTCTGGTTTTGACACTTTATTCACCATGACCCTTTTGACCGATGGGAAGCGAGACGTCTTTGTAGCGCTGATTTGCCTTTCCAGGTTGCTTGGTTGGCCAAAAAGGGCGAATGCGTTTTTTCCTGAATATATTCAGGAAATAACGCATTCGCCCTTTTTGGCCAAGGGCATCATTGTCGAGGTTTTGCGCTTTTCCTGTGCTTTAAAGGTGATTCGAATCTCCCTCCTGAAATCTGTTTCCTGCAATTCTGCCTTGCTTTCAAATCCTCTTCGTTGCCTTCCCTCAATATATTTGTGGACGAGAGTTATCATTTATAAGTCTGCAGGTTTGTGAATTGCAGTGCCCCTGAGCTCCATTTTTCAACTCGCTTTCTTGCGAGCTGGCCGCAAAAGCGCAGGATTGCTTCATGCCCTATTCTGGTCCCGGGCGGCAGGCTGAGCCTGTGGTTAATTCTTCTTCCTGATGGGAAAGTAGAGTGACCTGTGCCTGTCCCAACACCTAGAGCTAGTCTCTCATTGGTTCCCACTCTTCCCGTTCATCCTCAGGACAAATTGCAACCTGTACGGAACAGGAGGTTAAAGGTGCTGATTCTCCAAGGAGGGAGATTGCTGGTAAAGCGGCTGGAATGGCGAACCCGAGCACAAGGAGATGAGAAATGAGGTGCGTTTTAGAAACCTTTCCCGATCACACGGTGTACCATCTTCTGGGTTTCTCATGCATGTTTTCGATGTAGGAAGATGCCCTTGAACCTGGAGATTTGGGACCCATGTGATGGGAACCACGCAGTATTACTTTAAAGGGTCTGCGTTTGCTCACCCAACGTGACCAAACCTCTCAGCCCCAAGAGTGTCCACCCTTATGTCTCAGTCAGCTGTGAGTCTATATGTGGTCAATCAAGGTGGCATCACAGCCCCTGAACAAATTTTGTAAGAATTTCTCTCTCTTTCCCTTTCTTTGTTTCACGGGTTTTTAAAAGTAATTGATTTTTATAAAGGGGTTTAGCTGCTTTTCACTGCTGTGCTTATGCCGCTTTACACCCACTTGACTCACTTACAGAGAGATATCAATACATAGGTTTTAAGATTCTTACTAGTCAGATATATTCTTGGGCGGTGAATAATGGGTGTTGTGTCCAATTCACTGAGCAAGGAGTAGGTCTTGTCTTTTACCTATTGGGTTTATGGAGCGGTATCTGAGATAATTTGAAACTCTTGTTTTATGCATCACCCCACCTCACCTTTCCCGTTAAGCAGCCATAGTGTGTTTTCTAAACGTGTGACTCTGCTCTCTTTTGTAATTCAGTTCAAGGGTAGCGGTTTTTACATTCCCTCTATAAGTGATATCTTATGATAAGTGTCATTTTCTGTGTGACTTATTTCACGTAGAATCGTCGTACCTAAATCCACTCATCATGCTGCTACTAACCTTATGACGTTGATTTCATGGCTGAGTGATATTCCATTGTACATAAGGACCACAACTTCTTTATCCATGTTTATCTTTCCTGGGATATTTAAGGTGTAACGAAGTGGAGGTTCTTGTCAACAGAGCAGCCCTAAACTTTGGGGTGCCTATGTCTTGCTGATTTTTAGTTTTCCCAATTTATATGCCCATGAGTGGAAGTGCCCTATGCTCTCTAAGCTGAGTTTTTTAGATGTTTCAGGACACACCGTACACTTCTCCAGAGTGGCTGTTGGCAATTTACATCCCGCCCATCAGCATAGCCAGGCTCCCGTTTCTCCATGGCCTGTCCTGCATTTCTGGTTTTGACACCTTATTCAGCATGGCCCTTTTGACTGATGGGAAGCGAGACTTCTTTGTAGCGCTGATTTGCCTTTCCAGGTTGCTTGGTTGGCCAAAAATGGCGTACGCGTTTTTTCCTGAATATATTCAGGAAAAAACGCGTACGCCCTTTTTGGCCAAGGGCATCATTGTCGAGGTTTTGCCGCTTTTCCTGTGCTTTAAAGGCGATTGGAATCTCCCTCCTGTAATCTGTTTCCTGCAATTCCGCCTTGTTTTCAAATCCTCTTCGTTGCCTTCCCTCAATATATTTGTGGACGAGAGTTATCATTTATAAGTCTGCAGGTTTGTGAATTGCAGTGCCCCTGAGCTCCATTTTTCACCTCGCTTTCTTGGGAGCTGGCCGCAAAAGCCCAGGATTGCTTCAGGCCCTATTCTGGTCCCGGGGGGAAGGCTGAGCCTCTTGGTTAATTCTTCTTCTTGATGGGAAAATAGAGAGACCTGTGCCTGTCCCAACACCTAGAGCTAGTCTCTCATTGGTTCCCCATCTTCCCGTTCATCTTCAAGACAAATTGCAACCTGTACGGAACAGGAGGTTAAAGGTGCTGATTCTCCAAGGAGGGAGATTGCTAGTAAAGCGGCTGGAATGGCGAACCCGAGCACAAGGACATGAGAAATGAGGTGCGTTTTGGAAACCTTTCCCGATCACACGGTGTACCATCTTCTGGGTTTCTCATGCATGTTTTCGATGTAGGAAGATGCCCTTGAACCTGGAGATTTGGGACCCATGGGATGGGTACCATGCAGTATTACTTTAAAGGGTGTGCGTTTCCTCACCCAACCTCACCAAACCTCTCAGAGCCAAGAGTGTCCACATTTATGTCTCAATCAGCTGTGGGTCTAGATATGGTCAATCCAGGTGGCCTCACAGCCCCTGAACGAATTTTGTAAGAATTTCTCTCTCTTTCACTGTCTTTGTTTCACGGGTTTTTAAAAGTAATTGATTTTTATAATGGGGTTTGCCTGCTTTTTACTGCTGTGTTTATGCCGCTTTACACACACTTGACTCACAGAGAGATATCAATACATAGGTTTTAAGATTCTTACTAGTCAGATATATTCTTGGGCGTTGAATAGGGGGTGTTGAGTCCAACTCACTGAGCAAGGAGTAGGTCTTGTGTATTACCTATTGGGTTTATGGAACGGTATCTGAGCTAATTTGAAACCCTTATTTTATGCATCACCCCACCTCACCTTTCCCGTTAAGCAGCCATAGTGTGTTTTCTAAACGTGTGACTCTGTTCTGCTTTGTAATTCAGTTCAAGGGTAGCGGTTTTAACATTCCCTCTATAAGTGATATCTTATGATAAGTGTCTTTTTTCTGTGTGACATATTTCACATAGAATCGTTGTACCAAAATCCACTCATCATGCTGCTACTAGCCTTATGACGTTGATTTCATGGCTGAGTGATATTCTATTGTACATAAGGACCACAACTTCTTTATCCATTTTTCTCTTTCCTGGGATATTTAAGGTGTAACGAAGTTGAGGTTCTTGTCAACAGAGCAGCACTAAACTTTGTGGTGCCTGTGTCTTGCTGATTTTTAGTTTTCCCAATTTATACGCCCATGAGTGGAAGTGCCCTATGCTCTCTAAGCTGAGTTTTTTAGATGTTTCAGGACACACCGTACATTTCTCCAGAGTGGCTGTTGGCACTTTACATCCCGCACATCACCGTAGAAAGGCTCCCGTTTCTCCATGGCCTGTCCTGCATTTCTGGTTTTGACACTTTTTCAGCATGGCCCTTTTGACCGATGGAAAGCGAGACTTCTTTGTAGCGCTGATTTGCCTTTCCAGGTTGCTTGGTTGGCCAAAAAGGGCGTATGCGTTTTTTCCTGAATATATTCAGGAAAAAACGCATACGCCCTTTTTGGCCAAGGGCATCATTGTCGAGGTTTTGCCACTTTTCCTGTGCTTTAAAGGCGATTCGAATCTCCCTCCTGAAATCTGTTTCCTGCAATTCTGCCTTGCTTTCAAATCCTCTTCGTTGCCTTCCCTCAATATATTTGTAGAAGAGAGTTATCATTTATAAGTCTGCAGGTTTGTGAATTGCAGTGCCCCTGAGCCTCATTTTTCAACTCGCTTTCTTGGGAGCTGGCCGCAAAAGCGCAGGATTGCTTCAGGCCCTATTCTGGTTCCGGGCGGCAGGCTGAGCCTGTGGTTAATTCTTCTTCCTGATGGGAAAATAGAGTGACCTGTGCCTGTCCCAACACCTAGAGCTAGTCTCTCATTGGCTCCCCCTCTTCCTGTTCATGCTCAGGACAAATTGCAAACTGTACGGAACAGGAGGTTAACTGTGCTGATTCTCCAAGGAGGGAGATTGCTAGTAAAGCGGCTGGAATGGCGAACCCGAGCACAAGGACATGAGAAATGAGGTGCGTTTTGGAAACCTTTCCCGATCACACGGTGTACCATCTTCTGGGTTTCTCATGCATGTTTTCGATGTAGGAAGATGCCCTTGAACCTGGAGATTTGGGACCCATGGGATGGGTACCATGCAGTATTACTTTAAAGGGTGTGCGTTTCCTCACCCAACCTCACCAAACCTCTCAGCCCCAAGAGTGTCCACGCTTATGTCTCAATCAGCTGTTGGTCTAGATATGGTCAATCCAGGTGGCATCACAGCCCCTGAACGAATTTTGTAAGAATTTCTCTCTCTTTCACTGTCTTTGTTTCACGGGTTTTTAAAAGTAATTGATTTTTATTATGGGGTTTAGCTGCTTTTCACTGCTGTGTTTCTTCCGCTTTACACCCACTTGACTCACTTACAGAGAGATATCAATACATAGGTTTTAAGATTCTTACTAGTCAGATATATTCTTGGGCGGTGAATAGGGGATGTTGATTCCAATTCACTGAGCAAGGAGTAGGTCTTGTCTATTACATATTGGGCTTATGGAACGGTATCTGAGCTAATTTGAAACACTTGTTTTATGCTTCACCCCACCTCACCTTTCCCGTTAAGCAGCTATAGTGTGTTTTCTAAACGTGTGACTCTGTTCTGTTTTGTAATTCAGTTCAAGGGTAGCGGTTTTTACATTCCCTCTATAAGTGATATCTTATTATAAGTGTCCTTTTCTGTGTGACTTATTTCACTTAGAATCGTCGTACCTAAATCTACTCATCATGCTGCTACTAGCCTTATGACGTTGATTTCATGGCTGAGTGATATTCCATTGTACATAAAGACCACAACTTCTTTATCCATTTTTCTCTTTCCTGGGATATTTAAGGTGTAACGAAGTGGAGGTTCTTGTGAACAATGCAGCCCTAAACTTTGGGGTGCCTGTGTGTTGCTGATTTTTAGATTTCCCAATTTATACGTCCATGAGTGGAAGTGCCCTATGCTCTCTAAGCTGAGTTGTTTAGATGTTTCAGGACACACCGTACACTTCTCCGGAGTGGACGTTGGCAGTTTACATCCCGCCCATCAGCGTAGCCAGGCTCCCGTTTCTCCATGGCCTGTCCTGCATTTCTGGTTTTGACACATTATTCAGCATGGCCCTTTTGACCGATGGGAAGCGAGACTACTCTGTAGCGCTGATTTTCCTTTCCAAGTTGCTTGGTTGGCCAAAAAGGGCGTATGCGTTTTTTCCTGAACATATTCAGGAAAAAACGCATACGCCCTTTTTGGCCAAGGGCATCATTGTCGAGGTTTTGCCGCTTTTCCTGTGCTTTAAAGTCGATTCGAATCTCCCTCCTAAAATCTGTTTCCTGCAATTCTGCCTTGCTTTCAAATCCTCTTCGTTGCCTTCCCTCAATATATTTGTGGACGAGAGTTATCATTTATAAGTCTGCAGGTTTGTGAATTGCAGTGCCCCTGAGCTCCATTTTTCAACTCGCTTTCTTGGGAGCTGGCCGCAAAAGCGCAGGATTGCTTCAGGCCCTACTGTGGTCCCGGGCGGCAGGCTGAGCCTGTGGTTAATTCTTCTTCCTGATGGGAAAATAGAGTGACCTGTGCCTGTCCCAACACCTAGAGCTAGTCTCTCATTGGTTCCCCCTCTTACGGTTCATCCTCAGGACAAATTGCAACCTGTACGGAACAGGAGGTTAACTGTGCTGATTCTCCAAGGAGGGAGATTGCTAGTAATGCGGCTGGAATGGCGAACACGAGCACAAGGAGATGAGAAATGAGGTGCATTTTGGAAACCTTTCCCGATCACACGGTGTCCCCTCTTCTGGGTTTCTCATGCATGTTTTCGATGTAGGAAGATGCCCTTGAACCTGGAGATTTCGGACCCATGGGATGGGTACCACGCAGTATTACTTTAAAGGGTCTGCGTTTGCTCAACCAACCTCACGAAACCACTCAGCCCCAAGAGTGTCCACGCTTATGTCTCAATCAGCTGTGGGTCTAGATATGGTCAATCCAGGTGGCATCAAGGGCCCTGAACGAATTTTGTAAGAATTTCTCTCTCTTTCACTGTCTTTGTTTCACGGGTTTTTAAAAGTAATTGATTTTTATAATGGGGTTTAGCTGATTTTCACTGCTGTGTTTCTTCCGCTTTACACCCACTTGACTCACTTACAGAGAGATATCAATACATAGGTTTTAAGATTCTTACTAGTCAGATATATTCTTGGACGGTGAATAGGGGATGTTGAGTCCAATTCACTGAGCAAGGAGTAGGTCTTGTCTATTACATATTGGGTTTATGGAACAGTATCTGAGCTAATTTAAACCCTTGTTTTTTGCTTCACCCCACCTCACCTTTCCCGTTAAGCAGCCATAGTGTGTTTTCTAAACGTGTGACTCTGTTCTGTTTTGTAATTCAGTTCAAGGGCAGCGGTTTTTACATTCCCTCTATAAGTGATATCTTATAATAAGTGTCCTTTTCTGTGTGACTTATTTCACTTAGAATCGTCGTACCTAAATCTACTCATCATGCTGCTACTAGCCTTATGACGTTGATTTCATGGCTGAGTGATATTCCATTGTACATAAAGACCACAACTTCTTTATCCATTTTTCTCTTTCCTGGGATATTTAAGGTGTAACGAAGTGGAGGTTCTTGTCAACAATGCAGCCCTAAACTTTGGGGTGCCTGTGTCTTGCTGATTTTTAGATTTCCCAATTTATACGCCCATGAGTGGAAGTGCCCTATGCTCTCTAAGCTGAGTTGTTTAGATGTTTCAGGACACACCGTACACTTCTCCGGAGTGGATGTTGGCAGTTTACATCCCGCCCATCAGCGTAGCCAGGCTCCCGTTTCTCCATGGCCTGTCCTGCATTTCTGGTTTTGACACTTTATTCAGCATGGCCCTCTTGACCGATGGGAAGCGAGACTTCTCTGTAGCTCTGATTTTCCTTTCCAAGTTGCTTGGTTGGCCAAAAAGGGCGTATGCGTTTTTTCCTGAAAATATTCAGGAAAAAACGCATACGCCCTTTTTGGCCAAGGGCATCATTGTCGAGGTTTTGCCGCTTTTCCTGTGCTTTAAAGGCGATTTGAATCTCCCTCCTAAAATCTGTTTCCTGCAATTCTGCCTTGCTTTCAAATCCTCTTCGTTGCCTTCCCTCAATATATTTGTGGACGAGAGTTATCATTTATAAGTCTGCAGGTTTGTGAATTGCAGTGCCCCTGAGCTCCATTTTTCAACTCGCTTTCTTGGGAGCTGGCCGCAAAAGCGCAGCATTGCTTCAGGCCCTATTGTGGTCCCGGGCGGCAGGCTGAGCCTGTGGTTAATTCTTCTTCCTGATGGGAAAATAGAGTGACCTGTGCCTGTCCCAACACCTAGAGCTAGTCTCTCATTGGTTCCCCCTCTTACGGTTCATCCTCAGGACAAATTGCAACCTGTACGGAACAGGAGGTTAACTGTGCTGATTCTCCAAGGAGGGAGATTGCTAGTAATGCGGCTGGAATGGCGAACACGAGCACAAGGAGATGAGAAATGAGGTGCGTTTTGGAAACCTTTCCCGATCACACGGTGTCCCCTCTTCTGGGTTTCTCATGCATGTTTTCGATGTAGGAAGATGCCCTTGAACCTGGAGATTTCGGACCCATGGGATGGGTACCACGCAGTATTACTTTAAAGGGTCTGCGTTTGCTCACCCAACCTCACGAAACCACTCAGCCCCAAGAGTGTCCACGCTTATGTCTCAATCAGCTGTGGGTCTAGATATGGTCAATCCAGGTGGCATCACAGCCCCTGAACGAATTTTGTAAGAATTTCTCTCTCTTTCACTGTCTTTGTTTCACGGGTTTTTAAAAGTAATTGATTTTTATAATGGAGTTTAGCTGATTTTCACTGCTGTGTTTCTTCCGCTTTACACCCACTTGACTCACTTACAGAGAGATATCAATACATAGGTTTTAAGATTCTTACTAGTCAGATATATTCTTGGGCGGTGAATAGGGGATGTTGAGTCCAATTCACTGAGCAAGGAGTAGGTCTTGTCTATTACATATTGGGTTTATGGAACAGTATCTGAGCTAATTTAAACCCTTGTTTTATGCTTCACCCCACCTCACCTTTCCCGTTAAGCAGCCATAGTGTGTTTTCTAAACGTGTGACTCTGTTCTGTTTTGTAATTCAGTTCAAGGGCAGCGGTTTTTACATTCCCTCTATAAGTGATATCTTATAATAAGTGTCCTTTTCTGTGTGACTTATTTCACTTAGAATCGTCGTACCTAAATCTACTCATCATGCTGCTACTAGCCTTATGACGTTGATTTCATGGCTGAGTGATATTCCATTGTACATAAAGACCACAACTTCTTTATCCATTTTTCTCTTTCCTGGGATATTTAAGGTGTAAGGAAGTGGAGGTTCTTGTCAACAATGCAGCCCTAAACTTTGGGGTGCCTGTGTCTTGCTGATTTTTAGATTTCCCAATTTATACGCCCATGAGTGGAAGTGCCCTATGCTCTCTAAGCTGAGTTGTTTAGATGTTTCAGGACACACCGTACACTTCTCCGGAGTGGATGTTGGCAGTTTACATCCCGCCCATCAGCGTAGCCATGCTCCCGTTTCTCCATGGCCTGTCCTGCATTTCTGGTTTTGACACTTTATTCAGCATGGCCCTCTTGACCGATGGGAAGCGAGACTTCTCTGTAGCGCTGATTTTCCTTTCCAAGTTGCTTGGTTGGCCAAAAAGGGCGTATGCGTTTTTTCCTGAATATATTCAGGAAAAAACGCATACGCCCTTTTTGGCCAAGGGCATCATTGTCGAGGTTTTGCCGCTTTTCCTGTGCTTTAAAGGCGATTCGAATCTCCCTCCTAAAATCTGTTTCCTGCAATTTTGCCTTGCTTTCAAATCCTCTTCGTTGCCTTCCCTCAATATATTTGTGGACGAGAGTTATCATTTATAAGTCTGCAGGTTTGTGAATTGCAGTGCCCCTGAGCTCCATTTTTCAACTCGCTTTCTTGGGAGCTGGCCGCAAAAGCGCAGGATTGCTTCAGGCCCTAATATGGTCCCGGGCGGCAGGCTGAGCCTGTGGTTAATTGTTCTTCCTGATGGGAAAGTAGAGTGACCTGTGCCTGTCCCAACACCTAGAGCTAGTCTCTCATTGGTTCCCACTCTTCCCGTTCATCCTCAGGACAAATTGCAACCTGTATGGAACAGGAGGTTAAAGGAGCTGATTCTCCAAGGAGGGAGATTGCTAGTAAAGCGGCTGGAATGGCGAACCCGAGCACAAGGAGATGAGAAATGAGGTGCGTTTTGGAAACCTTTCCCGATCACACGGTGTACCATCTTCTGGGTTTCTCATGCATGTTTTCGATGTAGGAAGATGCCCTTGAACCTGGAGATTTGGGACCCATGGGATGGGTACCACGCAGTATTACTTTAAAGGGTGTGCGTATCCTCACCCAACCTCACCAAACCTCTCAGCCCCAAGAGTGTCCCCGCTTATGTCTCAATCAGCTGTGGGTCTAGATATGGTCAATCCAGGTGGCATCACAGCCCCTGAACGAATTTTGTAACAATTTCTCTCTCTTTCACTGTCTTTGTTTCACGGGTTTTTAAAAGTAATTGATTTTTATAATGGGGTTTAGTAGCTTTTCACTGCTGTGTTTCTGACGCTTTACACCCACTTGACTCACTTACAGAGAGTTATCAATACATAGGTTTTAAGATTCTTATTAGTCAGATATATTCTTGGGCGGTGAATAGGGGGTGTTGAGTCCAAATCATTGAGCAAGGAGTAGGTCTTGTCTATTACATATTGGGTTTATGGAGCGGTATCTGAGCTAATTTGAAACCCTTGTTTTATGCATCAACCCACCTCACCTTTCCCGTTAAGCAGCCATAGTGTGTTTTCTAAACGTTTGACTCTATTCTGTTTTGTAAATCAGTTCAAGGGTTGCGGTTTTTACATTCCTTCTATAAGTGATATCTTATGATAAGTATCTTTTTCTGTGTGACTTATTTCACTTAGAATCGTCGTACCTAAATCCACTCATCTTGCTGCTACTAGCTTTATGACGTTGATTTCATGGCTGAGTGATATTCCATTGTACATAAGGACCACAACTTCTTTATCCATTTTTCTCTTTCCTGGGATATTAAGGTGTAACGAAGTGGAGGTTCTTGTCAACAGAGCAGCCCTATACTTTGGGGTGACTGTGTCTTGCTGATTTTTAGTTTTCCCAATTTATACGCTCATGAGTGGAAGTGCCCTATGCTCCCTAAGCTGAATTTTTTAGATGTTTCAGGACACACCGTGCACTTCTCCAGAGTGGCTGTTGGCAATTTACATCCGGCCCATCAGCGTAGCCAGGCTCCCGTTTCTCCATGGCCTGTCCTGCATTTCTGGTTTTGACACTTTATTCAGCATGGCCCTTTTGACCGATGGGAAGCAAGACTTCTTTGTAGCGCTGATTTGCCTTTCCAGGTTGCTTGGTTCGCCAAAAAGGGCGTATACGTTTTTTCCTGAATATATTCAGGAAAAAACGCATACGCCCTTTTTGGCCAAGGGCATCATTGTTGATGTTTTGCCGCTTTTCCTGTGCTTTAAAGGCGATTCGAATCTCCCTCCTGAAATCTGTTTCCTGCAATTCTGCCTTGCTTTCAAATCCTCTTCGTTGCCTTCCCTCAATATATTTGTGGACGAGAGTCATCATTTATAAATCTGCAGGTTTGTGAATTGCAGAGCCCCTGAGCTCCATTTTTCAACTCGCTTTCTTGGGAGGTGGCCACAAAAGCGCAGGATTGCTTCAGGCCCTATTCTGGTCCCGGGCGGCAGGCTGAGCCTGTCGTTAACTCTTCTTCCTGATGGGAAAATAGAGTGACCTGTGCCTGTCACAACACCTAGAGCTAGTCTCTCATTGGTTCCCCCTCTTCCCGTTCATCCTCAGGACAAATTGCAACCTGTACGGAACAGGAGGTTAAAGGTGCTGATTCTCCAAGGAGGGAGATTGCTAGTAAAGCGGCTGGAATGGCGAACCCGAGCACAAGGAGATGATAAATGAGGTGCGTTTTGGAAACCTTTCCCGATCACACGGTGTACCATCTTCTGGGTTTCTCATGCATGTTTTCGATGTAGGAAGATGCCCTTGAACCTGGAGATTTGGGACCCATGGGATGGGTACCACGCAGTATTACTTTAAAGGGTGTGCGTATCCTCACCCAACCTCACCAAACCTTTCAGCCCCAAGAGTGTCCACGCTTATGTCTCAATCAGCTGTGGGTCTAGATATGGTCAATCCAGGTGGCATCACAGCCCCTGAACGAATTTTGTAAGAATTTTTCTCTCTTTCACTGTCTTTGTTTCACGGGTTTTTAAAATAATTGATTTTTATAATGGGATTTAGCTGCTTTTCACTGCTGTCTTTATGCCGCTTTACACCCACTTGTCTCACTTACAGAGTGATATCAATACATAGGTCTTAAGATTCTTACTAGTCAGATATATTCTTGGGCGGTGAATAGGGGGTGTTGAGTCCAATTCACTGAGCAAGGAGTAGGTCTTGTCTATTACCTATTGGGTTTATGGAAAGGTATCTGAGCTAATTTGAAACCCTTGTTTTATGCATCACCCCACCACACCTTTCCTGTTAAGCAGCCAGAGTGTGTTTTCTAAACGTGGGACTCTGTTCTGTTTTGTAATTCAGTTCAAGGGTAGGGGTTTTTACATTCCCTCTATAAGTGATATCTTATGATAAGTGTCTTTTTCTGTGTGACTTATTTCACTTAGAATCGTCGTACCTAAATCCACTCATCATGCTGCTACTAGCCTTATGACGTTGATTTCATGGCTGAGTGATATTCCATTGTACATAAGGACCACAACTTCTTTATCCATTTTTCTCTTTCCTGGGATATTAAGGTGTAACGAAGTGGAGGTTCTTGTCAACAGAGCAGCCCTAAACTTTGGGGTGCCTGTGTCTTGCTGATTTTTAGTTTTCCCAATTTATACGCCCATGAGTGGAAGTGCCCTGTGCTCTCTAAGCTGAGTTTTTTAGATGTATCAGGACACACCGTACACTTCTCCAGAGTGGCTGTTGGCAATTTACATCTCGCCCATCAGCGTAGCCAGGCTCCCGTTTCTCCATGGCCTGTCCTGCATTTCTGGTTTTGACAATTTATTCAGCATGGCCCTTTTAACCGATGGGAAGCGAGACTTCTTTGTAGCACTGATTTGCCTTTCCAGGTTGCTTGGTTGGCCAAAAAGGGCGTATGCGTTTTTTCCTGAATATATTCAGGATAAAACGCATACGCCCTTTTTGGCCAAGGGCATCATTGTCGAGGTTTTACCGCTTTTCCTGTGCTTTAAAGGCGATTCGAATCTCCCTCCTGAAATCTGTTTCCTGCAATTCTTCCTTGCTTTCCAATCCTCTTCGTTGCCTTCCCTCAATATATTTGTGGACGAGAGTTTTCATTTATAAGTCTGCAGGTTTCTGAATTGCAGTGCCCCTGAGCTCCATTTTTCAACTCGCTTTCTTGGGAGCTGGCCGCAAAAGCGCAGGATTGCTTCAGGCCCTAATATGGTCCCGGGCGGCAGGCTGAGCCTGTGGTTAATTCTTCTTCCTGATGGGAAAGTAGATTGACCTGTGCCTGTCCCAACACCTAGAGCTAGTCTCTCATTGGTTCCCACTCTTCCCATTCATCCTCAGGACAAATTGCAACCTGTACGGAACAGGAGGTTAAAGGAGCTGATTCTCCAAGGAGGGAGATTGCTAGTAAAGCGGCTGGAATGGCGAACCCGAGCACAAGGAGATGAGAAATGAGGTGCGTTTTGGAAACCTTTCCCGATCACACGGTGTCCCCTCTTCTGGGTTTCTCATGCATGTTTTCGATGTAGGAAGATGCCCTTGAACCTGGAGATTTGGGACCCATGGGATGGGTACCACGCAGTATTACTTTAAAGGGTGTGCGTATCCTCACCCAACCTCACCAAAACTCTCAGCCCCAAGAGTGTCCCCGCTTATGTCTCAATCAGCTGTGGGTCTAGATATGGTCAATCCAGGTGGCATCACAGCCCCTGAACGAATTTTGTAACAATTTCTCTCTCTTTCACTGTCTTTGTTTCACGGGTTTTTAAAAGTAATTGATTTTTATAATGGGGTTTAGTAGCTTTTCACTGCTGTGTTTCTGACGCTTTACACCCACTTGACTCACTTACAGAGAGTTATCAATACATAGGTTTTAAGATTCTTATTAGTCAGATATATTCTTGGGCGGTGAATAGGGGGTGTTGAGTCCAAATCATTGAGCAAGGAGTAGGTCTTGTCTATTACATATTGGGTTTATGGAGCGGTATCTGAGCTAATTTGAAACCCTTGTTTTATGCATCAACCCACCTCACCTTTCCCGTTAAGCAGCCATAGTGTGTTTTCTAAACGTTTGACTCTATTCTGTTTTGTAAATCAGTTCAAGGGTTGCGGTTTTTACATTCCTTCTATAAGTGATATCTTATGATAAGTATCTTTTTCTGTGTGACTTATTTCACTTAGAATCGTCGTACCTAAATCCACTCATCTTGCTGCTACTAGCTTTATGACGTTGATTTCATGGCTGAGTGATATTCCATTGTACATAAGGACCACAACTTCTTTATCCATTTTTCTCTTTCCTGGGATATTAAGGTGTAACGAAGTGGAGGTTCTTGTCAACAGAGCAGCCCTATACTTTGGGGTGACTGTGTCTTGCTGATTTTTAGTTTTCCCAATTTATACGCTCATGAGTGGAAGTGCCCTATGCTCCCTAAGCTGAATTTTTTAGATGTTTCAGGACACACCGTGCACTTCTCCAGAGTGGCTGTTGGCAATTTACATCCGGCCCATCAGCGTAGCCAGGCTCCCGTTTCTCCATGGCCTGTCCTGCATTTCTGGTTTTGACACTTTATTCAGCATGGCCCTTTTGACCGATGGGAAGCGAGACTTCTTTGTAGCGCTGATTTGCCTTTCCAGGTTGCTTGGTTCGCCAAAAAGGGCGTATACGTTTTTTCCTGAATATATTCAGGAAAAAACGCATACGCCCTTTTTGGCCAAGGGCATCATTGTTGATGTTTTGCCGCTTTTCCTGTGCTTTAAAGGCGATTCGAATCTCCCTCCTGAAATCTGTTTCCTGCAATTCTGCCTTGCTTTCAAATCCTCTTCGTTGCCTTCCCTCAATATATTTGTGGACGAGAGTCATCATTTATAAATCTGCAGGTTTGTGAATTGCAGAGCCCCTGAGCTCCATTTTTCAACTCGCTTTCTTGGGAGGTGGCCACAAAAGCGCAGGATTGCTTCAGGCCCTATTCTGGTCCCGGGCGGCAGGCTGAGCCTGTCGTTAACTCTTCTTCCTGATGGGAAAATAGAGTGACCTGTGCCTGTCACAACACCTAGAGCTAGTCTCTCATTGGTTCCCCCTCTTCCCGTTCATCCTCAGGACAAATTGCAACCTGTACGGAACAGGAGGTTAAAGGTGCTGATTCTCCAAGGAGGGAGATTGCTAGTAAAGCGGCTGGAATGGCGAACCCGAGCACAAGGAGATGAGAAATGAGGTGCGTTTTGGAAACCTTTCCCGATCACACGGTGTACCATCTTCTGGGTTTCTCATGCATGTTTTCGATGTAGGAAGATGCCCTTGAACCTGGAGATTTGGGACCCATGGGATGGGTACCACGCAGTATTACTTTAAAGGGTGTGCGTATCCTCACCCAACCTCACCAAACCTTTCAGCCCCAAGAGTGTCCACGCTTATGTCTCAATCAGCTGTGGGTCTAGATATGGTCAATCCAGGTGGCATCACAGCCCCTGAACGAATTTTGTAAGAATTTTTCTCTCTTTCACTGTCTTTGTTTCACGGGTTTTTAAAATAATTGATTTTTATAATGGGATTTAGCTGCTTTTCACTGCTGTCTTTATGCCGCTTTACACCCACTTGTCTCACTTACAGAGTGATATCAATACATAGGTCTTAAGATTCTTACTAGTCAGATATATTCTTGGGCGGTGAATAGGGGGTGTTGAGTCCAATTCACTGAGCAAGGAGTAGGTCTTGTCTATTACCTATTGGGTTTATGGAAAGGTATCTGAGCTAATTTGAAACCCTTGTTTTATGCATCACCCCACCACACCTTTCCTGTTAAGCAGCCAGAGTGTGTTTTCTAAACGTGGGACTCTGTTCTGTTTTGTAATTCAGTTCAAGGGTAGGGGTTTTTACATTCCCTCTATAAGTGATATCTTATGATAAGTGTCTTTTTCTGTGTGACTTATTTCACTTAGAATCGTCGTACCTAAATCCACTCATCATGCTGCTACTAGCCTTATGACGTTGATTTCATGGCTGAGTGATATTCCATTGTACATAAGGACCACAACTTCTTTATCCATTTTTCTCTTTCCTGGGATATTAAGGTGTAACGAAGTGGAGGTTCTTGTCAACAGAGCAGCCCTAAACTTTGGGGTGCCTGTGTCTTGCTGATTTTTAGTTTTCCCAATTTATACGCCCATGAGTGGAAGTGCCCTGTGCTCTCTAAGCTGAGTTTTTTAGATGTATCAGGACACACCGTACACTTCTCCAGAGTGGCTGTTGGCAATTTACATCTCGCCCATCAGCGTAGCCAGGCTCCCGTTTCTCCATGGCCTGTCCTGCATTTCTGGTTTTGACAATTTATTCAGCATGGCCCTTTTAACCGATGGGAAGCGAGACTTCTTTGTAGCACTGATTTGCCTTTCCAGGTTGCTTGGTTGGCCAAAAAGGGCGTATGCGTTTTTCCCTGAATATATTCAGGATAAAACGCATACGCCCTTTTTGGCCAAGGGCATCATTGTCGAGGTTTTACCGCTTTTCCTGTGCTTTAAAGGCGATTCGAATCTCCCTCCTGAAATCTGTTTCCTGCAATTCTTCCTTGCTTTCCAATCCTCTTCGTTGCCTTCCCTCAATATATTTGTGGACGAGAGTTTTCATTTATAAGTCTGCAGGTTTCTGAATTGCAGTGCCCCTGAGCTCCATTTTTCAACTCGCTTTCTTGGGAGCTGGCCGCAAAAGCGCAGGATTGCTTCAGGCCCTAATATGGTCCCGGGCGGCAGGCTGAGCCTGTGGTTAATTCTTCTTCCTGATGGGAAAGTAGATTGACCTGTGCCTGTCCCAACACCTAGAGCTAGTCTCTCATTGGTTCCCACTCTTCCCATTCATCCTCAGGACAAATTGCAACCTGTACGGAACAGGAGGTTAAAGGAGCTGATTCTCCAAGGAGGGAGATTGCTAGTAAAGCGGCTGGAATGGCGAACCCGAGCACAAGGAGATGAGAAATGAGGTGCGTTTTGGAAACCTTTCCCGATCACACGGTGTCCCCTCTTCTGGGTTTCTCATGCATGTTTTCGATGTAGGAAGATGCCCTTGAACCTGGAGATTTGGGACCCATGGGATGGGTACCACGCAGTATTACTTTAAAGGGTCTGCGTTTGCTCACCCAACCTCACGAAACCACTCAGCCCCAAGAGTGTCCACGCTTATGTCTCAATCAGCTGTGGGTCTAGATATGGTCAATCCAGGTGGCATCACAGCCCCTGAACGAATTTTGTAACAATTTCTCTCTCTTTCACTGTCTTTGTTTCACGGGTTTTTAAAAGTAATTGATTTTTATAATGGGGTTTAGCTGATTATCACTGCTGTGTTTCTTCCGATTTACACCCACTTGACTCACTTACAGAGAGATATCAATACATAGGTTTTAAGATTCTTACTAGTCAGATATATTCTTGGACGGTGAATAGGGGATGTTGAGTCCAATTCACTGAGCAAGGAGTAGGTCTTGTCTATTACATATTGGGTTTATGGAACAGTATCTGAGCTAATTTAAACCCTTGTTTTATGCTTCACCCCACCTCACCTTTCCCGTTAAGCAGCCATAGTGTGTTTTCTAAACGTGTGACTCTGTTCTGTTTTGTAATTCAGTTCAAGGGCAGCGGTTTTTACATTCCCTCTATAAGTGATATCTTATAATAAGTGTCCTTTTCTGTGTGACTTATTTCACTTAGAATCGTCGTACCTAAATCTACTCATCATGCTGCTACTAGCCTTATGACGTTGATTTCATGGCTGAGTGATATTCCATTGTACATATAGACACAACTTCTTTATCCATTTTTCTCTTTCCTGGGATATTTAAGGTGTAACGAAGTGGAGGTTCTTGTCAACAATGCAGCCCTAAACTTTGGGGTGCCTGTGTCTTGCTGATTTTTATATTTCCCAATTTATACGCCCATGAGTGGAAGTGCCCTATGCTCTCTAAGCTGAGTTGTTTAGATGTTTCAGGACACACCGTACACTTCTCCGAAGTGGATGTTGGCAGTTTACATCCCGCCCATCAGCGTAGCCATGCTCCCGTTTCTCCATGGCCTGTCCTGCATTTCTGGTTTTGACACTTTATTCAGCATGGCCCTCTTGACCGATGGGAAGCGAGACTTCTCTGTAGCGCTGATTTTCCTTTCCAAGTTGCTTGGTTGGCCAAAAAGGGCGTATGCGTTTTTTCCTGAATATATTCAGGAAAAAACGCATACGCCCTTTTTGGCCAAGGGCATCATTGTCGAGGTTTTGCCGCTTTTCCTGTGCTTTAAAGGCGATTCGAATCTCCCTCGTAAAATCTGTTTCCTGCAATTCTGCCTTGCTTTCCAATCCTCTTCGTTGCCTTCCCTCAATATATTTGTGGACGAGAGTTATCATTTATAAGTCTGCAGGTTTGTGAATTGCAGTGCCCCTGAGCTCCATTTTTCAACTCGCTTTCTTGGGAGCTGGCCGCAAAAGCGCAGGATTGCTTCAGGCCCTAATATGGTCCCGGGCGGCAGGCTGAGCCTTTGGTTATATCTTATTCCTGATGGGAAAGTAGACTGACCTGTGCCTGTCCCAACACGTAGAGCTAGTCTCTCATTGGTTCCCACTCTTCCCGTTCATCCTCAGGACAAATTGCAACCTGTACGGAACAGGAGGTTAAAGGAGCTGATTCTCCAAGGAGGGAGATTGCTAGTAAAGCGGCTGGAATGGCGAACCCGAGCACAAGGAGATGAGAAATGAGGTGCGTTTTGGAAACCTTTCCCGATCACACGGTGTACCATCTTCTGGGTTTCTCATGCATGTTTTCGATGTAGGAAGATGCCCTTGAACCTGGAGATTTGGGACCCATGGGCTGGGTACCACGCAGTATTACTTTAAAGGGTGTGCGTTTCCTCACCCAACCTCACCAAAACTCTCAGCCCCAAGAGTGTCCCCGCTTATGTCTCAATCAGCTGTGGGTCTAGATATGGTCAATCCAGGTGGCATCACAGCCCCTGAACGAATTTTGTAACAATTTCTCTCTATTTCACTGTCTTTGTTTCACGGGTTTTTAAAAGTAATTGATTTTTATAATGGGGTTTAGTAGCTTTTCACTGCTGTGTTTCTGACGCTTTACACCCACTTGACTCACTTACAGAGAGTTATCAATACATAGGTTTTAAGATTCTTATTAGTCAGATATATTCTTGGGCGGTGAATAGGGGGTGTTGAGTCCAAATCATTGAGCAAGGAGTAGGTCTTGTCTATTACATATTGGGTTTATGGAGCGGTATCTGAGCTAATTTGAAACCCTTGTTTTATGCATCAACCCACCTCACCTTTCCCGTTAAGCAGCCATAGTGTGTTTTCTAAACGTTTGACTCTATTCTGTTTTGTAAATCAGTTCAAGGGTTGCGGTTTTTACATTCCTTCTATAAGTGATATCTTATGATAAGTATCTTTTTCTGTGTGACTTATTTCACTTAGAATCGTCGTACCTAAATCCACTCATCTTGCTGCTACTAGCTTTATGACGTTGATTTCATGGCTGAGTGATATTCCATTGTACATAAGGACCACAACTTCTTTATCCATTTTTCTCTTTCCTGGGATATTTAAGGTGTAACGAAGTGGAGGTTCTTGTCAACAGAGCAGCCCTATACTTTGGGGAGACTGTGTCTTGCTGATTTTTAGTTTTCCCAATTTATACGCTCATGAGTGGAAGTGCCCTATGCTCCCTAAGCTGAATTTTTTAGATGTTTCAGGACACACCGTGCACTTCTCCAGAGTGGCTGTTGGCAATTTACATCCCGCCCATCAGCGTAGCCATGCTCCCGTTTCTCCATGGCCTGTCCTGCATTTCTGGTTTTGACACTTTATTCAGCATGGCCCTCTTGACCGATGGGAAGCGAGACTTCTCTGTAGCGCTGATTTTCCTTTCCAAGTTGCTTGGTTGGCCAAAAAGGGCGTATGCGTTTTTTCCTGAATATATTCAGGAAAAAACGCATACGCCCTTTTTGGCCAAGGGCATCATTGTCGAGGTTTTGCCGCTTTTCCTGTGCTTTAAAGGCGATTCGAATCTCCCTCCTAAAATCTGTTTCCTGCAATTCTGCCTTGCTTTCAAATCCTCTTCGTTGCCTTCCCTCAATATATTTGTGGACGAGAGTTATCATTTATAAGTCTGCAGGTTTGTGAATTGCAGTGCCCCTGAGCTCCATTTTTCAACTCGCTTTCTTGGGAGCTGGCCGCAAAAGCGCAGGATTGCTTCAGGCCCTAATATGGTCCCGGGCGGCAGGCTGAGCCTGTGGTTATATCTTCTTCCTGATGGGAAAGTAGATTGACCTGTGCCTGTCCCAACACGTAGAGCTAGTCTCTCATTGGTTCCCACTCTTCTCGTTCATCCTCAGGACAAATTGCAACCTGTACGGAACAGGAGGTTAAAGGAGCTGATTCTCCAAGGAGGGAGATTGCTAGTAAAGCGGCTGGAATGGCGAACCCGAGCACAAGGAGATGAGAAATGAGGTGCGTTTTGGAAACCTTTCCCGATCACACGGTGTCCCCTCTTCTGGGTTTCTCATGCATGTTTTCGATGTAGGAAGATGCCCTTGAACCTGGAGATTTGGGACCCATGGGCTGGGTACCACGCAGTATTACTTTAAAGGGTGTGCGTTTCCTCACCCAACCTCACCAAAACTCTCAGCCCCAAGAGTGTCCCCGCTTATGTCTCAATCAGCTGTGGGTCTAGATATGGTCAATCCAGGTGGCATCACAGCCCCTGAACGAATTTTGTAACAATTTCTCTCTCTTTCACTGTCTTTGTTTCACGGGTTTTTAAAAGTAATTGATTTTTATAATGGGGTTTAGTAGCTTTTCACTGCTGTGTTTCTGACGCTTTACACCCACTTGACTCACTTACAGAGAGTTATCAATACATAGGTTTTAAGATTCTTATTAGTCAGATATATTCTTGGGCGGTGAATAGGGGGTGTTGAGTCCAAATCATTGAGCAAGGAGTAGGTCTTGTCTATTACATATTGGGTTTATGGAACGGTATCTGAGCTAATTTGAAACCCTTGTTTTATGCATCAACCCACCTCACCTTTCCCGTTAAGCAGCCATAGTGTGTTTTCTAAACGTTTGACTCTATTCTGTTTTGTAAATCAGTTCAAGGGTTGCGGTTTTTACATTCCTTCTATAAGTGATATCTTATGATAAGTATCTTTTTCTGTGTGACTTATTTCACTTAGAATCGTCGTACCTAAATCCACTCATCTTGCTGCTACTAGCTTTATGACGTTGATTTCATGGCTGAGTGATATTCCATTGTACATAAGGACCACAACTTCTTTATCCATTTTTCTCTTTCCTGGGATATTTAAGGTGTAACGAAGTGGAGGTTCTTGTCAACAGAGCAGCCCTATACTTTGGGGTGACTGTGTCTTGCTGATTTTTAGTTTTCCCAATTTATACGCTCATGAGTGGAAGTGCCCTATGCTCCCTAAGCTGAATTTTTTAGATGTTTCAGGACACACCGTGCACTTCTCCAGAGTGGCTGTTGGCAATTTACATCCCGCCCATCAGCGTAGCCATGCTCCCGTTTCTCCATGGCCTGTCCTGCATTTCTGGTTTTGACACTTTATTCAGCATGGCCCTCTTGACCGATGGGAAGCGAGACTTCTCTGTAGCGCTGATTTTCCTTTCCAAGTTGCTTGGTTGGCCAAAAAGGGCGTATGCGTTTTTTCCTGAATATATTCAGGAAAAAACGCATACGCCCTTTTTGGCCAAGGGCATCATTGTCGAGGTTTTGCCGCTTTTCCTGTGCTTTAAAGGCGATTCGAATCTCCCTCCTAAAATCTGTTTCCTGCAATTCTGCCTTGCTTTCAAATCCTCTTCGTTGCCTTCCCTCAATATATTTGTGGACGAGAGTTATCATTTATAAGTCTGCAGGTTTGTGAATTGCAGTGCCCCTGAGCTCCATTTTTCAACTCGCTTTCTTGGGAGCTGGCCGCAAAAGCGCAGGATTGCTTCAGGCCCTAATATGGTCCCGGGCGGCAGGCTGAGCCTGTGGTTATATCTTCTTCCTGATGGGAAAGTAGATTGACCTGTGCCTGTCCCAACACGTAGAGCTAGTCTCTCATTGGTTCCCACTCTTCTCGTTCATCCTCAGGACAAATTGCAACCTGTACGGAACAGGAGGTTAAAGGAGCTGATTCTCCAAGGAGGGAGATTGCTAGTAAAGCGGCTGGAATGGCGAACCCGAGCACAAGGAGATGAGAAATGAGGTGCGTTTTGGAAACCTTTCCCGATCACACGGTGTCCCCTCTTCTGGGTTTCTCATGCATGTTTTCGATGTAGGAAGATGCCCTTGAACCTGGAGATTTGGGACCCATGGGCTGGGTACCACGCAGTATTACTTTAAAGGGTGTGCGTTTCCTCACCCAACCTCACCAAAACTCTCAGCCCCAAGAGTGTCCCCGCTTATGTCTCAATCAGCTGTGGGTCTAGATATGGTCAATCCAGGTGGCATCACAGCCCCTGAACGAATTTTGTAACAATTTCTCTCTCTTTCACTGTCTTTGTTTCACGGGTTTTTAAAAGTAATTGATTTTTATAATGGGGTTTAGTAGCTTTTCACTGCTGTGTTTCTGACGCTTTACACCCACTTGACTCACTTACAGAGAGTTATCAATACATAGGTTTTAAGATTCTTATTAGTCAGATATATTCTTGGGCGGTGAATAGGGGGTGTTGAGTCCAAATCATTGAGCAAGGAGTAGGTCTTGTCTATTACATATTGGGTTTATGGAACGGTATCTGAGCTAATTTGAAACCCTTGTTTTATGCATCAACCCACCTCACCTTTCCCGTTAAGCAGCCATAGTGTGTTTTCTAAACGTTTGACTCTATTCTGTTTTGTAAATCAGTTCAAGGGTTGCGGTTTTTACATTCCTTCTATAAGTGATATCTTATGATAAGTATCTTTTTCTGTGTGACTTATTTCACTTAGAATCGTCGTACCTAAATCCACTCATCTTGCTGCTACTAGCTTTATGACGTTGATTTCATGGCTGAGTGATATTCCATTGTACATAAGGACCACAACTTCTTTATCCATTTTTCTCTTTCCTGGGATATTTAAGGTGTAACGAAGTGGAGGTTCTTGTCAACAGAGCAGCCCTATACTTTGGGGTGACTGTGTCTTGCTGATTTTTAGTTTTCCCAATTTATACGCTCATGAGTGGAAGTGCCCTATGCTCCCTAAGCTGAATTTTTTAGATGTTTCAGGACACACCGTGCACTTCTCCAGAGTGGCTGTTGGCAATTTACATCCCGCCCATCAGCGTAGCCATGCTCCCGTTTCTCCATGGCCTGTCCTGCATTTCTGGTTTTGACACTTTATTCAGCATGGCCCTCTTGACCGATGGGAAGCGAGACTTCTCTGTAGCGCTGATTTTCCTTTCCAAGTTGCTTGGTTGGCCAAAAAGGGCGTATGCGTTTTTTCCTGAATATATTCAGGAAAAAACGCATACGCCCTTTTTGGCCAAGGGCATCATTGTCGAGGTTTTGCCGCTTTTCCTGTGCTTTAAAGGCGATTCGAATCTCCCTCCTAAAATCTGTTTCCTGCAATTCTGCCTTGCTTTCAAATCCTCTTCGTTGCCTTCCCTCAATATATTTGTGGACGAGAGTTATCATTTATAAGTCTGCAGGTTTGTGAATTGCAGTGCCCCTGAGCTCCATTTTTCAACTCGCTTTCTTGGGAGCTGGCCGCAAAAGCGCAGGATTGCTTCAGGCCCTAATATGGTCCCGGGCGGCAGGCTGAGCCTGTGGTTATATCTTCTTCCTGATGGGAAAGTAGATTGACCTGTGCCTGTCCCAACACCTAGAGCTAGTCTCTCATTGGTTCCCACTCTTCCCGTTCATCCTCAGGACAAATTGCAACCTGTACGGAACAGGAGGTTAAAGGAGCTGATTCTCCAAGGAGGGAGATTGCTAGTAAAGCGGCTGGAATGGCGAACCCGAGCACAAGGAGATGAGAAATGAGGTGCGTTTTGGAAACCTTTCCCGATCACACGGTATACCATCTTCTGGGTTTCTCATGCATATTTTCGATGTAGGAAGATGCCCTTGAACCTGGAGATTTGGGACCCATGGGATGGGTACCACGCAGTATTACTTTAAAGGGTCTGCCTTTGCTCACCCAACCTCACCAAAACTCTCAGCCCCAAGAGTGTCCCCGCTTATGTCTCCATCAGCTGTGGGTCTAGATATGGTCAATCCAGGTGGCATCACAGCCCCTGAACGAATTTTGTAACAATTTCTCTCTCTTTCACTGTCTTTGTTTCACGGGTTTTTAAAAGTAATTGATTTTTATAATGGGGTTTAGTAGCTTTTCACTGCTGTGTTTCTGACGCTTTACACCCACTTGACTCACTTACAGAGAGTTATCAATACATAGGTTTTAAGATTCTTATTAGTCAGATATATTCTTGGGCGGTGAATAGGGGGTGTTGAGTCCAAATCATTGAGCAAGGAGTAGGTCTTGTCTATTACATATTGGGTTTATGGAGCGGTATCTGAGCTAATTTGAAACCCTTGTTTTATGCATCAACCAACCTCACCTTTCCCGTTAAGCAGCCATAGTGTGTTTTCTAAACGTTTGACTCTATTCTGTTTTGTAAATCAGTTCAAGGGTTGCGGTTTTTACATTCCTTCTATACGTGATATCTTATGATAAGTATCTTTTTCTGTGTGACTTATTTCACTTAGAATCGTCGTACCTAAATCCACTCATCTTGCTGCTACTAGCTTTATGACGTTGATTTCATGGCTGAGTGATATTCCATTGTACATAAGGACCACAACTTCTTTATCCATTTTTCTCTTTCCTGGGATATTAAGGTGTAACGAAGTGGAGGTTCTTGTCAACAGAGCAGCCCTATACTTTGGGGTGACTGTGTCTTGCTGATTTTTAGTTTTCCCAATTTATACGCTCATGAGTGGAAGTGCCCTATGCTCCCTAAGCTGAATTTTTTAGATGTTTCAGGACACACCGTGCACTTCTCCAGAGTGGCTGTTGGCAATTTACATCCGGCCCATCAGCGTAGCCAGGCTCCCGTTTCTCCATGGCCTGTCCTGCATTTCTGGTTTTGACACTTTATTCAGCATGGCCCTTTTGACTGATGGGAAGCGAGACTTCTTTGTAGCGCTGATTTGCCTTTCCAGGTTGCTTGGTTCGCCAAAAAGGGCGTATACGGTTTTTCCTGAATATATTCAGGAAAAAACGCATACGCCCTTTTTGGCCAAGGGCATCATTGTCGATGTTTTGCCGCTTTTCCTGTGCTTTAAAGGCGATTCGAATCTCCCTCCTGAAATCTGTTTCCTGCAATTCTGCCTTGCTTTCAAATCCTCTTCGTTGCCTTCCCTCAATATATTTGTGGACGAGAGTCATCATTTATAAATCTGCAGGTTTGTGAATTGCAGAGCCCCTGAGCTCCATTTTTCAACTCGCTTTCTTGGGAGCTGGCCACAAAAGCGCAGGATTGCTTCAGGCCCTATTCTGGTCCCGGGCGGCAGGCTGAGCCTGTCGTTAACTCTTCTTCCTGATGGGAAAATAGAGTGACCTGTGCCTGTCACAACACCTAGAGCTAGTCTCTCATTGGTTCCCCCTCTTCCCGTTCATCCTCAGGACAAATTGCAACCTGTACGGAACAGGAGGTTAAAGGTGCTGATTCTCCAAGGAGGGAGATTGCTAGTAAAGCGGCTGGAATGGCGAACCCGAGCACAAGGAGATGAGAAATGAGGTGCGTTTTGGAAACCTTTCCCGATCACACGGTGTACCATCTTCTGGGTTTCTCATGCATGTTTTCGATGTAGGAAGATGCCCTTGAACCTGGAGATTTGGGACCCATGGGATGGGTACCACGCAGTATTACTTTAAAGGGTGTGCGTATCCTCACCCAACCTCACCAAACCTTTCAGCCCCAAGAGTGTCCACGCTTATGTCTCAATCAGCTGTGGGTCTAGATATGGTCAATCCAGGTGGCATCACAGCCCCTGAACGAATTTTGTAAGAATTTTTCTCTCTTTCACTGTCTTTGTTTCACGGGTTTTTAAAATAATTGATTTTTATAATGGGATTTAGCTGCTTTTCACTGCTGTCTTTATGCCGCTTTACACCCACTTGTCTCACTTACAGAGTGATATCAATACATAGGTCTTAAGATTCTTACTAGTCAGATATATTCTTGGGCGGTGAATAGGGGGTGTTGAGTCCAATTCACTGAGCAAGGAGTAGGTCTTGTCTATTACCTATTGGGTTTATGGAAAGGTATCTGAGCTAATTTGAAACCTTTGTTTTATGCATCACCCCACCACACCTTTCCTGTTAAGCAGCCAGAGTGTGTTTTCTAAACGTGGGACTCTGTTCTGTTTTGTAATTCAGTTCAAGGGTAGGGGTTTTTACATTCCCTCTATAAGTGATATCTTATGATAAGTGTCTTTTTCTGTGTGACTTATTTCACTTAGAATCGTAGTACCTAAATCCACTCATCATGCTGCTACTAGCCTTATGACGTTGATTTCATGGCTGAGTGATATTCCATTGTACATAAGGACCACAACTTCTTTATCCATTTTTCTCTTTCCTGGGATATTAAGGTGTAACGAAGTGGAGTTTCTTGTCAACAGAGCAGCCCTAAACTTTGGGGTGCCTGTGTCTTGCTGATTTTTAGTTTTCCCAATTTATACGCCCATGAGTGGAAGTGCCCTGTGCTCTCTAAGCTGAGTTTTTTAGATGTATCAGGACACACCGTACACTTCTCCAGAGTGGCTGTTGGCAATTTACATCTCGCCCATCAGCGTAGCCAGGCTCCCGTTTCTCCATGGCCTGTCCTGCATTTCTGGTTTTGACAATTTATTCAGCATGGCCCTTTTAACCGATGGGAAGCGAGACTTCTTTGTAGCACTGATTTGCCTTTCCAGGTTGCTTGGTTGGCCAAAAAGGGCGTATGCGTTTTTTGCTGAATATATTCAGGATAAAACGCATACGCCCTTTTTGGCCAAGGGCATCATTGTCGAGGTTTTACCGCTTTTCCTGTGCTTTAAAGGCGATTCGAATCTCCCTCCTGAAATCTGTTTCCTGCAATTCTTCCTTGCTTTCCAATCCTCTTCGTTGCCTTCCCTCAATATATTTGTGGACGAGAGTTTTCATTTATAAGTCTGCAGGTTTCTGAATTGCAGTGCCCCTGAGCTCCATTTTTCAACTCGCTTTCTTGGGAGCTGGCCGCAAAAGCGCAGGATTGCTTCAGGCCCTAATATGGTCCCGGGCGGCAGGCTGAGCCTGTGGTTAATTCTTCTTCCTGATGGGAAAGTAGATTGACCTGTGCCTGTCCCAACACCTAGAGCTAGTCTCTCATTGGTTCCCACTCTTCCCATTCATCCTCAGGACAAATTGCAACCTGTACGGAACAGGAGGTTAAAGGAGATGATTCTCCAAGGAGGGAGATTGCTAGTAAAGCGGCTGGAATGGCGAACCCGAGCACAAGGAGATGAGAAATGAGGTGCGTTTTGGAAACCTTTCCCGATCACACGGTGTCCCCTCTTCTGGGTTTCTCATGCATGTTTTCGATGTAGGAAGATGCCCTTGAACCTGGAGATTTGGGACCCATGGGATGGGTACCACGCAGTATTACTTTAAAGGGTCTGCGTTTGCTCACCCAACCTCACGAAACCACTCAGCCCCAAGAGTGTCCACGCTTATGTCTCAATCAGCTGTGGGTCTAGATATGGTCAATCCAGGTGGCATCACAGCCCCTGAACGAATTTTGTAAGAATTTCTCTCTCTTTCACTGTCTTTGTTTCACGGGTTTTTAAAAGTAATTGATTTTTATAATGGGGTTTAGCTGATTATCACTGCTGTGTTTCTTCCGATTTACACCCACTTGACTCACTTACAGAGAGATATCAATACATAGGTTTTAAGATTCTTACTAGTCAGATATATTCTTGGGCGGTGAATAGGGGATGTTGAGTCCAATTCACTGAGCAAGGAGTAGGTCTTGTCTATTACATATTGGGTTTATGGAACAGTATCTGAGCTAATTTAAACCCTTGTTTTATGCTTCACCCCACCTCACCTTTCCCGTTAAGCAGCCATAGTGTGTTTTCTAAACGTGTGACTCTGTTCTGTTTTGTAATTCAGTTCAAGGGCAGCGGTTTTTACATTCCCTCTATAAGTGATATCTTATAATAAGTGTCCTTTTCTGTGTGACTTATTTCACTTAGAATCGTCGTACCTAAATCTACTCATCATGCTGCTACTAGCCTTATGACGTTGATTTCATGGCTGAGTGATATTCCATTGTACATAAAGACCACAACTTCTTTATCCATTTTTCTCTTTCCTGGGATATTTAAGGTGTAACGAAGTGGAGGTTCTTGTCAACAATGCAGCCCTAAACTTTGGGGTGCCTGTGTCTTGCTGATTTTTAGATTTCCCAATTTATACGCCCATGAGTGGAAGTGCCCTATGCTCTCTAAGCTGAGTTGTTTAGATGTTTCAGGACACACCGTACACTTCTCCGGAGTGGATGTTGGCAGTTTACATCCCGCCCATCAGCGTAGCCATGCTCCCGTTTCTCCATGGCCTGTCCTGCATTTCTGGTTTTGACACTTTATTCAGCATGGCCCTCTTGACCGATGGGAAGCGAGACTTCTCTGTAGCGCTGATTTTCCTTTCCAAGTTGCTTGGTTGGCCAAAAAGGGCGTATGCGTTTTTTCCTGAATATATATTCAGGAAAAAACGCATACGCCCTTTTTGGCCAAGGGCATCATTGTCGAGGTTTTGCCGCTTTTCCTGTGCTTTAAAGGCGATTCGAATCTCCCTCGTAAAATCTGTTTCCTGCAATTCTGCCTTGCTTTCAAATCCTCTTCGTTGCCTTCCCTCAATATATTTGTGGACGAGAGTTATCATTTATAAGTCTGCAGGTTTGTGAATTGCAGTGCCCCTGAGCTCCATTTTTCAACTCGCTTTCTTGGGAGCTGGCCGCAAAAGCGCAGGATTGCTTCAGGCCCTAATATGGTCCCGGGCGGCAGGCTGAGCCTGTGGTTATATCTTCTTCCTGATGGGAAAGTAGATTGACCTGTGCCTGTCCCAACACCTAGAGCTAGTCTCTCATTGGTTCCCACTCTTCCCGTTCATCCTCAGGACAAATTGCAACCTGTACGGAACAGGAGGTTAAAGGAGCTGATTCTCCAAGGAGGGAGATTGCTAGTAAAGCGGCTGGAATGGCGAAACCGAGCACAAGGAGATGAGAAATGAGGTGCGTTTTGGAAACATTTCCCGATCACACGGTGTACCATCTTCTGGGTTTCTCATGCATGTTTTCGATGTAGGAAGATGCCCTTGAACCTGGAGATTTGGGACCCATGGGCTGGGTACCACGCAGTATTACTTTAAAGGGTGTGCGTTTCCTCACCCAACCTCACCAAAACTCTCAGCCCCAAGAGTGTCCCCGCTTATGTCTCAATCAGCTGTGGGTCTAGATATGGTCAATCCAGGTGGCATCACAGCCCCTGAACGAATTTTGTAACAATTTCTCTCTCTTTCACTGTCTTTGTTTCACGGGTTTTTAAAAGTAATTGATTTTTATAATGGGGTTTAGTAGCTTTTCACTGCTGTGTTTCTGACGCTTTACACCCACTTGACTCACTTACAGAGAGTTATCAATACATAGGTTTTAAGATTCTTATTAGTCAGATATATTCTTGGGCGGTGAATAGGGGGTGTTGAGTCCAAATCATTGAGCAAGGAGTAGGTCTTGTCTATTACATATTAGGTTTATGGAGCGGTATCTGAGCTAATTTGAAACCCTTGTTTTATGCATCAACCCACCTCACCTTTCCCGTTAAGCAGCCATAGTGTGTTTTCTAAACGTTTGACTCTATTCTGTTTTGTAAATCAGTTCAAGGGTTGCGGTTTTTACATTCCTTCTATAAGTGATATCTTATGATAAGTATCTTTTTCTGTGTGACTTATTTCACTTAGAATCGTCGTACCTAAATCCACTCATCTTGCTGCTACTAGCTTTATGACGTTGATTTCATGGCTGAGTGATATTCCATTGTACATAAGGACCACAACTTCTTTATCCATTTTTCTCTTTCCTGGGATATTTAAGGTGTAACGAAGTGGAGGTTCTTGTCAACAGAGCAGCCCTATACTTTGGGGTGACTGTGTCTTGCTGATTTTTAGTTTTCCCAATTTATACGCTCATGAGTGGAAGTGCCCTATGCTCCCTAAGCTGAATTTTTTAGATGTTTCAGGACACACCGTGCACTTCTCCAGAGTGGCTGTTGGCAATTTACATCCCGCCCATCAGCGTAGCCATGCTCCCGTTTCTCCATGGCCTGTCCTGCATTTCTGGTTTTGACACTTTATTCAGCATGGCCCTCTTGACCGATGGGAAGCGAGACTTCTCTGTAGCGCTGATTTTCCTTTCCAAGTTGCTTGGTTGGCCAAAAAGGGCGTATGCGTTTTTTCCTGAATATATTCAGGAAAAAACGCATACGCCCTTTTTGGCCAAGGGCATCATTGTCGAGGTTTTGCCGCTTTTCCTGTGCTTTAAAGGCGATTCGAATCTCCCTCCTGAAATCTGTTTCCTGCAATTCTGCCTTGCTTTCAAATCCTCTTCGTTGCCTTCCCTCAATATATTTGTGGACGAGAGTCATCATTTATAAATCTGCAGGTTTGTGAATTGCAGAGCCCCTGAGCTCCATTTTTCAACTCGCTTTCTTGGGAGCTGGCCACAAAAGCGCAGGATTGCTTCAGGCCCTATTCTGGTCCCGGGCGGCAGGCTGAGCCTGTCGTTAACTCTTCTTCCTGATGGGAAAATAGAGTGACCTGTGCCTGTCACAACACCTAGAGCTAGTCTCTCATTGGTTCCCCCTCTTCCCGTTCATCCTCAGGACAAATTGCAACCTGTACGGAACAGGAGGTTAAAGGTGCTGATTCTCCAAGGAGGGAGATTGCTAGTAAAGCGGCTGGAATGGCGAACCCGAGCACAAGGAGATGAGAAATGAGGTGCGTTTTGGAAACCTTTCCCGATCACACGGTGTACCATCTTCTGGGTTTCTCATGCATGTTTTCGATGTAGGAAGATGCCCTTGAACCTGGAGATTTGGGACCCATGGGATGGGTACCACGCAGTATTACTTTAAAGGGTGTGCGTATCCTCACCCAACCTCACCAAACCTTTCAGCCCCAAGAGTGTCCACGCTTATGTCTCAATCAGCTGTGGGTCTAGATATGGTCAATCCAGGTGGCATCACAGCCCCTGAACGAATTTTGTAAGAATTTTTCTCTCTTTCACTGTCTTTGTTTCACGGGTTTTTAAAATAATTGATTTTTATAATGGGATTTAGCTGCTTTTCACTGCTGTCTTTATGCCGCTTTACACCCACTTGTCTCACATACAGAGTGATATCAATACATAGGTCTTAAGATTCTTACTAGTCAGATATATTCTTGGGCGGTGAATAGGGGGTGTTGAGTCCAATTCACTGAGCAAGGAGTAGGTCTTGTCTATTACCTATTGGGTTTATGGAAAGGTATCTGAGCTAATTTGAAACCTTTGTTTTATGCATCACCCCACCACACCTTTCCTGTTAAGCAGCCAGAGTGTGTTTTCTAAACGTGGGACTCTGTTCTGTTTTGTAATTCAGTTCAAGGGTAGGGGTTTTTACATTCCCTCTATAAGTGATATCTTATGATAAGTGTCTTTTTCTGTGTGACTTATTTCACTTAGAATCGTAGTACCTAAATCCACTCATCATGCTGCTACTAGCCTTATGACGTTGATTTCATGGCTGAGTGATATTCCATTGTACATAAGGACCACAACTTCTTTATCCATTTTTCTCTTTCCTGGGATATTAAGGTGTAACGAAGTGGAGTTTCTTGTCAACAGAGCAGCCCTAAACTTTGGGGTGCCTGTGTCTTGCTGATTTTTAGTTTTCCCAATTTATACGCCCATGAGTGGAAGTGCCCTGTGCTCTCTAAGCTGAGTTTTTTAGATGTATCAGGACACACCGTACACTTCTCCAGAGTGACTGTTGGCAATTTACATCTCGCCCATCAGCGTAGCCAGGCTCCCGTTTCTCCATGGCCTGTCCTGCATTTCTGGTTTTGACAATTTATTCAGCATGGCCCTTTTAACCGATGGGAAGCGAGACTTCTTTGTAGCACTGATTTGCCTTTCCAGGTTGCTTGGTTGGCCAAAAAGGGCGTATGCGTTTTTTCCTGAATATATTCAGGATAAAACGCATACGCCCTTTTTGGCCAAGGGCATCATTGTCGAGGTTTTACCGCTTTTCCTGTGCTTTAAAGGCGATTCGAATCTCCCTCCTGAAATCTGTTTCCTGCAATTCTTCCTTGCTTTCCAATCCTCTTCGTTGCCTTCCCTCAATATATTTGTGGACGAGAGTTTTCATTTATAAGTCTGCAGGTTTCTGAATTGCAGTGCCCCTGAGCTCCATTTTTCAACTCGCTTTCTTGGGAGCTGGCCGCAAAAGCGCAGGATTGCTTCAGGCCCTAATATGGTCCCGGGCGGCAGGCTGAGCCTGTGGTTAATTCTTCTTCCTGATGGGAAAGTAGATTGACCTGTGCCTGTCCCAACACCTAGAGCTAGTCTCTCATTGGTTCCCACTCTTCCCATTCATCCTCAGGACAAATTGCAACCTGTACGGAACAGGAGGTTAAAGGAGATGATTCTCCAAGGAGGGAGATTGCTAGTAAAGCGGCTGGAATGGCGAACCCGAGCACAAGGAGATGAGAAATGATGTGCGTTTTGGAAACCTTTCCCGATCACACGGTGTCCCCTCTTCTGGGTTTCTCATGCATGTTTTCGATGTAGGAAGATGCCCTTGAACCTGGAGATTTGGGACCCATGGGATGGGTACCACGCAGTATTACTTTAAAGGGTCTGCGTTTGCTCACCCAACCTCACGAAACCACTCAGCCCCAAGAGTGTCCACGCTTATGTCTCAATCAGCTGTGGGTCTAGATATGGTCAATCCAGGTGGCATCACAGCCCCTGAACGAATTTTGTAAGAATTTCTCTCTCTTTCACTGTCTTTGTTTCACGGGTTTTTAAAAGTAATTGATTTTTATAATGGGGTTTAGCTGATTATCACTGCTGTGTTTCTTCCGATTTACACCCACTTGACTCACTTACAGAGAGATATCAATACATAGGTTTTAAGATTCTTACTAGTCAGATATATTCTTGGGCGGTGAATAGGGGATGTTGAGTCCAATTCACTGAGCAAGGAGTAGGTCTTGTCTATTACATATTGGGTTTATGGAACAGTATCTGAGCTAATTTAAACCCTTGTTTTATGCTTCACCCCACCTCACCTTTCCCGTTAAGCAGCCATAGTGTGTTTTCTAAACGTGTGACTCTGTTCTGTTTTGTAATTCAGTTCAAGGGCAGCGGTTTTTACATTCCCTCTATAAGTGATATCTTATAATAAGTGTCCTTTTCTGTGTGACTTATTTCACTTAGAATCGTCGTACCTAAATCTACTCATCATGCTGCTACTAGCCTTATGACGTTGATTTCATGGCTGAGTGATATTCCATTGTACATAAAGACCACAACTTCTTTATCCATTTTTCTCTTTCCTGGGATATTTAAGGTGTAACGAAGTGGAGGTTCTTGTCAACAATGCAGCCCTAAACTTTGGGGTGCCTGTGTCTTGCTGATTTTTAGATTTCCCAATTTATACGCCCATGAGTGGAAGTGCCCTATGCTCTCTAAGCTGAGTTGTTTAGATGTTTCAGGACACACCGTACACTTCTCCGGAGTGGATGTTGGCAGTTTACATCCCGCCCATCAGCGTAGCCATGCTCCCGTTTCTCCATGGCCTGTCCTGCATTTCTGGTTTTGACACTTTATTCAGCATGGCCCTCTTGACCGATGGGAAGCGAGACTTCTCTGTAGCGCTGATTTTCCTTTCCAAGTTGCTTGGTTGGCCAAAAAGGGCGTATGCGTTTTTTCCTGAATATATATTCAGGAAAAAACGCATACGCCCTTTTTGGCCAAGGGCATCATTGTCGAGGTTTTGCCGCTTTTCCTGTGCTTTAAAGGCGATTCGAATCTCCCTCGTAAAATCTGTTTCCTGCAATTCTGCCTTGCTTTCAAATCCTCTTCGTTGCCTTCCCTCAATATATTTGTGGACGAGAGTTATCATTTATAAGTCTGCAGGTTTGTGAATTGCAGTGCCCCTGAGCTCCATTTTTCAACTCGCTTTCTTGGGAGCTGGCCGCAAAAGCGCAGGATTGCTTCAGGCCCTAATATGGTCCCGGGCGGCAGGCTGAGCCTGTGGTTATATCTTCTTCCTGATGGGAAAGTAGATTGACCTGTGCCTGTCCCAACACCTAGAGCTAGTCTCTCATTGGTTCCCACTCTTCCCGTTCATCCTCAGGACAAATTGCAACCTGTACGGAACAGGAGGTTAAAGGAGCTGATTCTCCAAGGAGGGAGATTGCTAGTAAAGCGGCTGGAATGGCGAACCCGAGCACAAGGAGATGAGAAATGAGGTGCGTTTTGGAAACCTTTCCCGATCACACGGTGTACCATCTTCTGGGTTTCTCATGCATGTTTTCGATGTAGGAAGATGCCCTTGAACCTGGAGATTTGGGACCCATGGGCTGGGTACCACGCAGTATTACTTTAAAGGGTGTGCGTTTCCTCACCCAACCTCACCAAAACTCTCAGCCCCAAGAGTGTCCCCGCTTATGTCTCAATCAGCTGTGGGTCTAGATATGGTCAATCCAGGTGGCATCACAGCCCCTGAACGAATTTTGTAACAATTTCTCTCTCTTTCACTGTCTTTGTTTCACGGGTTTTTAAAAGTAATTGATTTTTATAATGGGGTTTAGTAGCTTTTCACTGCTGTGTTTCTGACGCTTTACACCCACTTGACTCACTTACAGAGAGTTATCAATACATAGGTTTTAAGATTCTTATTAGTCAGATATATTCTTGGGCGGTGAATAGGGGGTGTTGAGTCCAAATCATTGAGCAAGGAGTAGGTCTTGTCTATTACATATTGGGTTTATGGAGCGGTATCTGAGCTAATTTGAAACCCTTGTTTTATGCATCAACCCACCTCACCTTTCCCGTTAAGCAGCCATAGTGTGTTTTCTAAACGTTTGACTCTATTCTGTTTTGTAAATCAGTTCAAGGGTTGCGGTTTTTACATTCCTTCTATAAGTGATATCTTATGATAAGTATCTTTTTCTGTGTGACTTATTTCACTTAGAATCGTCGTACCTAAATCCACTCATCTTGCTGCTACTAGCTTTATGACGTTGATTTCATGGCTGAGTGATATTCCATTGTACATAAGGACCACAACTTCTTTATCCATTTTTCTCTTTCCTGGGATATTTAAGGTGTAACGAAGTGGAGGTTCTTGTCAACAGAGCAGCCCTATACTTTGGGGTGACTGTGTCTTGCTGATTTTTAGTTTTCCCAATTTATACGCTCATGAGTGGAAGTGCCCTATGCTCCCTAAGCTGAATTTTTTAGATGTTTCAGGACACACCGTGCACTTCTCCAGAGTGGCTGTTGGCAATTTACATCCCGCCCATCAGCGTAGCCATGCTCCCGTTTCTCCATGGCCTGTCCTGCATTTCTGGTTTTGACACTTTATTCAGCATGGCCCTCTTGACCGATGGGAAGCGAGACTTCTTTGTAGCGCTGATTTGCCTTTCCAGGTTGCTTGGTTGGCCAAAAAGTGCGTATGCGTTTTTTCCTGAATATATTCAGGATAAAACGCATACGCCCTTTTTGGCCAAGGGCATCATTGTCGAGGTTTTACCGCTTTTCCTGTGCTTTAAAGGCGATTCGAATCTCCCTCCTGAAATCTGTTTCCTGCAATTCTTCCTTGCTTTCCAATCCTCTTCGTTGCCTTCCCTCAATATATTTGTGGACGAGAGTTTTCATTTATAAGTCTGCAGGTTTCTGAATTGCAGTGCCCCTGAGCTCCATTTTTCAACTCGCTTTCTTGGGAGCTGGCCGCAAAAGCGCAGGATTGCTTCAGGCCCTAATATGGTCCCGGGCGGCAGGCTGAGCCTGTGGTTAATTCTTCTTCCTGATGGGAAAGTAGATTGACCTGTGCCTGTCCCAACACCTAGAGCTAGTCTCTCATTGGTTCCCACTCTTCCCATTCATCCTCAGGACAAATTGCAACCTGTACGGAACAGGAGGTTAAAGGAGATGATTCTCCAAGGAGGGAGATTGCTAGTAAAGCGGCTGGAATGGCGAACCCGAGCACAAGGAGATGAGAAATGATGTGCGTTTTGGAAACCTTTCCCGATCACACGGTGTCCCCTCTTCTGGGTTTCTCATGCATGTTTTCGATGTAGGAAGATGCCCTTGAACCTGGAGATTTGGGACCCATGGGATGGGTACCACGCAGTATTACTTTAAAGGGTCTGCGTTTGCTCACCCAACCTCACGAAACCACTCAGCCCCAAGAGTGTCCACGCTTATGTCTCAATCAGCTGTGGGTCTAGATATGGTCAATCCAGGTGGCATCACAGCCCCTGAACGAATTTTGTAAGAATTTCTCTCTCTTTCACTGTCTTTGTTTCACGGGTTTTTAAAAGTAATTGATTTTTATAATGGGGTTTAGCTGATTATCACTGCTGTGTTTCTTCCGATTTACACCCACTTGACTCACTTACAGAGAGATATCAATACATAGGTTTTAAGATTCTTACTAGTCAGATATATTCTTGGGCGGTGAATAGGGGATGTTGAGTCCAATTCACTGAGCAAGGAGTAGGTCTTGTCTATTACATATTGGGTTTATGGAACAGTATCTGAGCTAATTTAAACCCTTGTTTTATGCTTCACCCCACCTCACCTTTCCCGTTAAGCAGCCATAGTGTGTTTTCTAAACGTGTGACTCTGTTCTGTTTTGTAATTCAGTTCAAGGGCAGCGGTTTTTACATTCCCTCTATAAGTGATATCTTATAATAAGTGTCCTTTTCTGTGTGACTTATTTCACTTAGAATCGTCGTACCTAAATCTACTCATCATGCTGCTACTAGCCTTATGACGTTGATTTCATGGCTGAGTGATATTCCATTGTACATAAAGACCACAACTTCTTTATCCATTTTTCTCTTTCCTGGGATATTTAAGGTGTAACGAAGTGGAGGTTCTTGTCAACAATGCAGCCCTAAACTTTGGGGTGCCTGTGTCTTGCTGATTTTTAGATTTCCCAATTTATACGCCCATGAGTGGAAGTGCCCTATGCTCTCTAAGCTGAGTTGTTTAGATGTTTCAGGACACACCGTACACTTCTCCGGAGTGGATGTTGGCAGTTTACATCCCGCCCATCAGCGTAGCCATGCTCCCGTTTCTCCATGGCCTGTCCTGCATTTCTGGTTTTGACACTTTATTCAGCATGGCCCTCTTGACCGATGGGAAGCGAGACTTCTCTGTAGCGCTGATTTTCCTTTCCAAGTTGCTTGGTTGGCCAAAAAGGGCGTATGCGTTTTTTCCTGAATATATATTCAGGAAAAAACGCATACGCCCTTTTTGGCCAAGGGCATCATTGTCGAGGTTTTGCCGCTTTTCCTGTGCTTTAAAGGCGATTCGAATCTCCCTCGTAAAATCTGTTTCCTGCAATTCTGCCTTGCTTTCAAATCCTCTTCGTTGCCTTCCCTCAATATATTTGTGGACGAGAGTTATCATTTATAAGTCTGCAGGTTTGTGAATTGCAGTGCCCCTGAGCTCCATTTTTCAACTCGCTTTCTTGGGAGCTGGCCGCAAAAGCGCAGGATTGCTTCAGGCCCTAATATGGTCCCGGGCGGCAGGCTGAGCCTGTGGTTATATCTTCTTCCTGATGGGAAAGTAGATTGACCTGTGCCTGTCCCAACACCTAGAGCTAGTCTCTCATTGGTTCCCACTCTTCCCGTTCATCCTCAGGACAAATTGCAACCTGTACGGAACAGGAGGTTAAAGGAGCTGATTCTCCAAGGAGGGAGATTGCTAGTAAAGCGGCTGGAATGGCGAACCCGAGCACAAGGAGATGAGAAATGAGGTGCGTTTTGGAAACCTTTCCCGATCACACGGTGTACCATCTTCTGGGTTTCTCATGCATGTTTTCGATGTAGGAAGATGCCCTTGAACCTGGAGATTTGGGACCCATGGGCTGGGTACCACGCAGTATTACTTTAAAGGGTGTGCGTTTCCTCACCCAACCTCACCAAAACTCTCAGCCCCAAGAGTGTCCCCGCTTATGTCTCAATCAGCTGTGGGTCTAGATATGGTCAATCCAGGTGGCATCACAGCCCCTGAACGAATTTTGTAACAATTTCTCTCTCTTTCACTGTCTTTGTTTCACGGGTTTTTAAAAGTAATTGATTTTTATAATGGGGTTTAGTAGCTTTTCACTGCTGTGTTTCTGACGCTTTACACCCACTTGACTCACTTACAGAGAGTTATCAATACATAGGTTTTAAGATTCTTATTAGTCAGATATATTCTTGGGCGGTGAATAGGGGGTGTTGAGTCCAAATCATTGAGCAAGGAGTAGGTCTTGTCTATTACATATTGGGTTTATGGAGCGGTATCTGAGCTAATTTGAAACCCTTGTTTTATGCATCAACCCACCTCACCTTTCCCGTTAAGCAGCCATAGTGTGTTTTCTAAACGTTTGACTCTATTCTGTTTTGTAAATCAGTTCAAGGGTTGCGGTTTTTACATTCCTTCTATAAGTGATATCTTATGATAAGTATCTTTTTCTGTGTGACTTATTTCACTTAGAATCGTCGTACCTAAATCCACTCATCTTGCTGCTACTAGCTTTATGACGTTGATTTCATGGCTGAGTGATATTCCATTGTACATAAGGACCACAACTTCTTTATCCATTTTTCTCTTTCCTGGGATATTTAAGGTGTAACGAAGTGGAGGTTCTTGTCAACAGAGCAGCCCTATACTTTGGGGTGACTGTGTCTTGCTGATTTTTAGTTTTCCCAATTTATACGCTCATGAGTGGAAGTGCCCTATGCTCCCTAAGCTGAATTTTTTAGATGTTTCAGGACACACCGTGCACTTCTCCAGAGTGGCTGTTGGCAATTTACATCCCGCCCATCAGCGTAGCCATGCTCCCGTTTCTCCATGGCCTGTCCTGCATTTCTGGTTTTGACACTTTATTCAGCATGGCCCTCTTGACCGATGGGAAGCGAGACTTCTCTGTAGCGCTGATTTTCCTTTCCAAGTTGCTTGGTTGGCCAAAAAGGGCGTATGCGTTTTTTCCTGAATATATTCAGGAAAAAACGCATACGCCCTTTTTGGCCAAGGGCATCATTGTCGAGGTTTTGCCGCTTTTCCTGTGCTTTAAAGGCGATTCGAATCTCCCTCCTAAAATCTGTTTCCTGCAATTCTGCCTTGCTTTCAAATCCTCTTCGTTGCCTTCCCTCAATATATTTGTGGACGAGAGTTATCATTTATAAGTCTGCAGGTTTGTGAATTGCAGTGCCCCTGAGCTCCATTTTTCAACTCGCTTTCTTGGGAGCTGGCCGCAAAAGCGCAGGATTGCTTCAGGCCCTAATATGGTCCCGGGCGGCAGGCTGAGCCTGTGGTTATATCTTCTTCCTGATGGGAAAGTAGATTGACCTGTGCCTGTCCCAACACCTAGAGCTAGTCTCTCATTGGTTCCCACTCTTCCCGTTCATCCTCAGGACAAATTGCAACCTGTACGGAACAGGAGGTTAAAGGAGCTGATTCTCCAAGGAGGGAGATTGCTAGTAAAGCGGCTGGAATGGCGAACCCGAGCACAAGGAGATGAGAAATGAGGTGCGTTTTGGAAACCTTTCCCGATCACACGGTGTACCATCTTCTGGGTTTCTCATGCATGTTTTCGATGTAGGAAGATGCCCTTGAACCTGCAGATTTGGGACCCATGGGATGGGTACCACGCAGTATTACTTTAAAGGGTGTGCGTATCCTCACCCAACCTCACCAAAACTCTCAGCCCCAAGAGTGTCCCCGCTTATGTCTCAATCAGCTGTGGGTCTAGATATGGTCAATCCAGGTGGCATCACAGCCCCTGAACGAATTTTGTAACAATTTCTCTCTCTTTCACTGTCTTTGTTTCACGGGTTTTTAAAAGTAATTGATTTTTATAATGGGGTTTAGTAGCTTTTCACTGCTGTGTTTCTGACGCTTTACACCCACTTGACTCACTTACAGAGAGTTATCAATACATAGGTTTTAAGATTCTTATTAGTCAGATATATTCTTGGGCGGTGAATAGGGGGTGTTGAGTCCAAATCATTGAGCAAGGAGTAGGTCTTGTCTATTACATATTGGGTTTATGGAGCGGTATCTGAGCTAATTTGAAACCCTTGTTTTATGCATCAACCCACCTCACCTTTCCCGTTAAGCAGCCATAGTGTGTTTTCTAAACGTTTGACTCTATTCTGTTTTGTAAATCAGTTCAAGGGTTGCGGTTTTTACATTCCTTCTATAAGTGATATCTTATGATAAGTATCTTTTTCTGTGTGACTTATTTCACTTAGAATCGTCGTACCTAAATCCACTCATCTTGCTGCTACTAGCTTTATGACGTTGATTTCATGGCTGAGTGATATTCCATTGTACATAAGGACCACAACTTCTTTATCCATTTTTCTCTTTCCTGGGATATTAAGGTGTAACGAAGTGGAGGTTCTTGTCAACAGAGCAGCCCTATACTTTGGGGTGACTGTGTCTTGCTGATTTTTAGTTTTCCCAATTTATACGCTCATGAGTGGAAGTGCCCTATGCTCCCTAAGCTGAATTTTTTAGATGTTTCAGGACACACCGTGCACTTCTCCAGAGTGGCTGTTGGCAATTTACATCCGGCCCATCAGCGTAGCCAGGCTCCCGTTTCTCCATGGCCTGTCCTGCATTTCTGGTTTTGACACTTTATTCAGCATGGCCCTTTTGACCGATGGGAAGCGAGACTTCTTTGTAGCACTGATTTGCCTTTCCAGGTTGCTTGGTTCGCCAAAAAGGGCGTATACGTTTTTTCCTGAATATATTCAGGAAAAAACGCATACGCCCTTTTTGGCCAAGGGCATCATTGTCGATGTTTTGCCGCTTTTCCTGTGCTTTAAAGGCGATTCGAATCTCCCTCCTGAAATCTGTTTCCTGCAATTCTGCCTTGCTTTCAAATCCTCTTCGTTGCCTTCCCTCAATATATTTGTGGACGAGAGTCATCATTTGTAAATCTGCAGGTTTGTGAATTGCAGAGCCCCTGAGCTCCATTTTTCAACTCGCTTACTTGGGAGCTGGCCACAAAAGCGCAGGATTGCTTCAGGCCCTATTCTGGTCCCGGGCGGCAGGCTGAGCCTGTCGTTAACTCTTCTTCCTGATGGGAAAATAGAGTGACCTGTGCCTGTCACAACACCTAGAGCTAGTCTCTCATTGGTTCCCCCTCTTCCCGTTCATCCTCAGGACAAATTGCAACCTGTACGGAACAGGAGGTTAAAGGTGCTGATTCTCCAAGGAGGGAGATTGCTAGTAAAGCGGCTGGAATGGCGAACCCGAGCACAAGGAGATGAGAAATGAGGTGCGTTTTGGAAACCTTTCCCGATCACACGGTGTACCATCTTCTGGGTTTCTCATGCATGTTTTCGATGTAGGAAGATGCCCTTGAACCTGGAGATTTGGGACCCATGGGATGGGTACCACGCAGTATTACTTTAAAGGGTGTGCGTATCCTCACCCAACCTCACCAAACCTTTCAGCCCCAAGAGTGTCCACGCTTATGTCTCAATCAGCTGTGGGTCTAGATATGGTCAATCCAGGTGGCATCACAGCCCCTGAACGAATTTTGTAAGAATTTTTCTCTCTTTCACTGTCTTTGTTTCACGGGTTTTTAAAATAATTGATTTTTATAATGGGATTTAGCTGCTTTTCACTGCTGTCTTTATGCCGCTTTACACCCACTTGTCTCACTTAAAGAGTGATATCAATACATAGGTCTTAAGATTCTTACTAGTCAGATATATTCTTGGGCGGTGAATAGGGGATGTTGAGTCCAATTCACTGAGCAAGGAGTAGGTCTTGTCTATTACATATTGGGTTTATGGAACAGTATCTGAGCTAATTTAAACCCTTGTTTTATGCTTCACCCCACCTCACCTTTCCCGTTAAGCAGCCATAGTGTGTTTTCTAAACGTGTGACTCTGTTCTGTTTTGTAATTCAGTTCAAGGGCAGCGGTTTTTACATTCCCTCTATAAGTGATATCTTATAATAAGTGTCCTTTTCTGTGTGACTTATTTCACTTAGAATCGTCGTACCTAAATCTACTCATCATGCTGCTACTAGCCTTATGACGTTGATTTCATGGCTGAGTGATATTCCATTGTACATAAAGACCACAACTTCTTTATCCATTTTTCTCTTTCCTGGGATATTTAAGGTGTAACGAAGTGGAGGTTCTTGTCAACAATGCAGCCCTAAACTTTGGGGTGCCTGTGTCTTGCTGATTTTTAGATTTCCCAATTTATACGCCCATGAGTGGAAGTGCCCTATGCTCTCTAATCTGAGTTGTTTAGATGTTTCAGGACACACCGTACACTTCTCCGGAGTGGATGTTGGCAGTTTACATCCCGCCCATCAGCGTAGCCATGCTCCCGTTTCTCCATGGCCTGTCCTGCATTTCTGGTTTTGACACTTTATTCAGCATGGCCCTCTTGACCGATGGGAAGCGAGACTTCTCTGTAGCGCTGATTTTCCTTTCCAAGTTGCTTGGTTGGCCAAAAAGGGCGTATGCGTTTTTTCCTGAATATATATTCAGGAAAAAACGCATACGCCCTTTTTGGCCAAGGGCATCATTGTCGAGGTTTTGCCGCTTTTCCTGTGCTTTAAAGGCGATTCGAATCTCCCTCGTAAAATCTGTTTCCTGCAATTCTGCCTTGCTTTCAAATCCTCTTCGTTGCCTTCCCTCAATATATTTGTGGACGAGAGTTATCATTTATAAGTCTGCAGGTTTGTGAATTGCAGTGCCCCTGAGCTCCATTTTTCAACTCGCTTTCTTGGGAGCTGGCCGCAAAAGCGCAGGATTGCTTCAGGCCCTAATATGGTCCCGGGCGGCAGGCTGAGCCTGTGGTTATATCTTCTTCCTGATGGGAAAGTAGATTGACCTGTGCCTGTCCCAACACCTAGAGCTAGTCTCTCATTGGTTCCCACTCTTCCCGTTCATCCTCAGGACAAATTGCAACCTGTACGGAACAGGAGGTTAAAGGAGCTGATTCTCCAAGGAGGGAGATTGCTAGTAAAGCGGCTGGAATGGCGAACCCGAGCACAAGGAGATGAGAAATGAGGTGCGTTTTGGAAACCTTTCCCGATCACACGGTGTACCATCTTCTGGGTTTCTCATGCATGTTTTCGATGTAGGAAGATGCCCTTGAACCTGGAGATTTGGGACCCATGGGCTGGGTACCACGCAGTATTACTTTAAAGGGTGTGCGTTTCCTCACCCAACCTCACCAAAACTCTCAGCCCCAAGAGTGTCCCCGCTTATGTCTCAATCAGCTGTGGGTCTAGATATGGTCAATCCAGGTGGCATCACAGCCCCTGAACGAATTTTGTAACAATTTCTCTCTCTTTCACTGTCTTTGTTTCACGGGTTTTTAAAAGTAATTGATTTTTATAATGGGGTTTAGTAGCTTTTCACTGCTGTGTTTCTGACGCTTTACACCCACTTGACTCACTTACAGAGAGTTATCAATACATAGGTTTTAAGATTCTTATTAGTCAGATATATTCTTGGGCGGTGAATAGGGGGTGTTGAGTCCAAATCATTGAGCAAGGAGTAGGTCTTGTCTATTACATATTGGGTTTATGGAGCGGTATCTGAGCTAATTTGAAACCCTTGTTTTATGCATCAACCCACCTCACCTTTCCCGTTAAGCAGCCATAGTGTGTTTTCTAAACGTTTGACTCTATTCTGTTTTGTAAATCAGTTCAAGGGTTGCGGTTTTTACATTCCTTCTATAAGTGATATCTTATGATAAGTATCTTTTTCTGTGTGACTTATTTCACTTAGAATCGTCGTACCTAAATCCACTCATCTTGCTGCTACTAGCTTTATGACGTTGATTTCATGGCTGAGTGATATTCCATTGTACATAAGGACCACAACTTCTTTATCCATTTTTCTCTTTCCTGGGATATTTAAGGTGTAACGAAGTGGAGGTTCTTGTCAACAGAGCAGCCCTATACTTTGGGGTGACTGTGTCTTGCTGATTTTTAGTTTTCCCAATTTATACGCTCATGAGTGGAAGTGCCCTATGCTCCCTAAGCTGAATTTTTTAGATGTTTCAGGACACACCGTGCACTTCTCCAGAGTGGCTGTTGGCAATTTACATCCCGCCCATCAGCGTAGCCATGCTCCCGTTTCTCCATGGCCTGTCCTGCATTTCTGGTTTTGACACTTTATTCAGCATGGCCCTCTTGACCGATGGGAAGCGAGACTTCTCTGTAGCGCTGATTTTCCTTTCCAAGTTGCTTGGTTGGCCAAAAAGGGCGTATGCGTTTTTTCCTGAATATATTCAGGAAAAAACGCATACGCCCTTTTTGGCCAAGGGCATCATTGTCGAGGTTTTGCCGCTTTTCCTGTGCTTTAAAGGCGATTCGAATCTCCCTCCTAAAATCTGTTTCCTGCAATTCTGCCTTGCTTTCAAATCCTCTTCGTTGCCTTCCCTCAATATATTTGTGGACGAGAGTTATCATTTATAAGTCTGCAGGTTTGTGAATTGCAGTGCCCCTGAGCTCCATTTTTCAACTCGCTTTCTTGGGAGCTGGCCGCAAAAGCGCAGGATTGCTTCAGGCCCTAATATGGTCCCGGGCGGCAGGCTGAGCCTGTGGTTATATCTTCTTCCTGATGGGAAAGTAGATTGACCTGTGCCTGTCCCAACACCTAGAGCTAGTCTCTCATTGGTTCCCACTCTTCCCGTTCATCCTCAGGACAAATTGCAACCTGTACGGAACAGGAGGTTAAAGGAGCTGATTCTCCAAGGAGGGAGATTGCTAGTAAAGCGGCTGGAATGGCGAACCCGAGCACAAGGAGATGAGAAATGAGGTGCGTTTTGGAAACCTTTCCCGATCACACGGTGTACCATCTTCTGGGTTTCTCATGCATGTTTTCGATGTAGGAAGATGCCCTTGAACCTGCAGATTTGGGACCCATGGGATGGGTACCACGCAGTATTACTTTAAAGGGTGTGCGTATCCTCACCCAACCTCACCAAACCTTTCAGCCCCAAGAGTGTCCACGCTTATGTCTCAATCAGCTGTGGGTCTAGATATGGTCAATCCAGGTGGCATCACAGCCCCTGAACGAATTTTGTAAGAATTTTTCTCTCTTTCACTGTCTTTGTTTCACGGGTTTTTAAAATAATTGATTTTTATAATGGGATTTAGCTGCTTTTCACTGCTGTCTTTATGCCGCTTTACACCCACTTGTCTCACTTAAAGAGTGATATCAATACATAGGTCTTAAGATTCTTACTAGTCAGATATATTCTTGGGCGGTGAATAGGGGGTGTTGAGTCCAATTCACTGAGCAAGGAGTAGGTCTTGTCTATTACCTATTGGGTTTATGGAAAGGTATCTGAGCTAATTTGAAGCCCTTGTTTTATGCATCACCCCACCACACCTTTCCTGTTAAGCAGCCAGAGTGTGTTTTCTAAACGTGGGACTCTGTTCTGTTTTGTAATTCAGTTCAAGGGTAGGGGTTTTTACATTCCCTCTATAAGTGATATCTTATGATAAGTGTCTTTTTCTGTGTGACTTATTTCACTTAGAATCGTCGTACCTAAATCCACTCATCATGCTGCTACTAGCCTTATGACGTTGATTTCATGGCTGAGTGATATTCCATTGTACATAAGGACCACAACTTCTTTATCCATTTTTCTCTTTCCTGGGATATTAAGGTGTAACGAAGTGGAGGTTCTTGTCAACAGAGCAGCCCTAAACTTTGGGGTGCCTGTGTCTTGCTGATTTTTAGTTTTCCCAATTTATACGCCCATGAGTGGAAGTGCCCTGTGCTCTCTAAGCTGAGTTTTTTAGATGTATCAGGACACACCGTACACTTCTCCAGAGTGGCTGTTGGCAATTTACATCTCGCCCATCAGCGTAGCCAGTCTCCCGTTTCTCCATGGCCTGTCCTGCATTTCTGGTTTTGACAATTTATTCAGCATGGCCCTTTTAACCGATGGGAAGCGAGACTTCTTTGTAGCACTGATTTGCCTTTCCAGGTTGCTTGGTTGGCCAAAAAGGGCGTATGCGTTTTTTCCTGAATATATTCAGGATAAAACGCATACGCCCTTTTTGGCCAAGGGCATCATTGTCGAGGTTTTACCGCTTTTCCTGTGCTTTAAAGGCGATTCGAATCTCCCTCCTGAAATCTGTTTCCTGCAATTCTTCCTTGCTTTCCAATCCTCTTCGTTGCCTTCCCTCAATATATTTGTGGACGAGAGTTTTCATTTATAAGTCTGCAGGTTTCTGAATTGCAGTGCCCCTGAGCTCCATTTTTCAACTCGCTTTCTTGGGAGCTGGCCGCAAAAGCGCAGGATTGCTTCAGGCCCTAATATGGTCCCGGGCGGCAGGCTGAGCCTGTGGTTAATTCTTCTTCCTGATGGGAAAGTAGATTGACCTGTGCCTGTCCCAACACCTAGAGCTAGTCTCTCATTGGTTCCCACTCTTCCCATTCATCCTCAGGACAAATTGCAACCTGTACGGAACAGGAGGTTAAAGGAGATGATTCTCCAAGGAGGGAGATTGCTAGTAAAGCGGCTGGAATGGCGAACCCGAGCACAAGGAGATGAGAAATGAGGTGCGTTTTGGAAACCTTTCCCGATCACACGGTGTCCCCTCTTCTGGGTTTCTCATGCATGTTTTCGATGTAGGAAGATGCCCTTGAACCTGGAGATTTGGGACCCATGGGATGGGTACCACGCAGTATTACTTTAAAGGGTCTGCGTTTGCTCACCCAACCTCACGAAACCACTCAGCCCCAAGAGTGTCCACGCTTATGTCTCAATCAGCTGTGGGTCTAGATATGGTCAATCCAGGTGGCATCACAGCCCCTGAACGAATTTTGTAAGAATTTCTCTCTCTTTCACTATCTTTGTTTCACGGGTTTTTAAAAGTAATTGATTTTTATAATGGGGTTTAGCTGATTATCACTGCTGTGTTTCTTCCGATTTACACCCACTTGACTCACTTACAGAGAGATATCAATACATAGGTTTTAAGATTCTTACTAGTCAGATATATTCTTGGGCGGTGAATAGGGGATGTTGAGTCCAATTCACTGAGCAAGGAGTAGGTCTTGTCTATTACATATTGGGTTTATGGAACAGTATCTGAGCTAATTTAAACCCTTGTTTTATGCTTCACCCCACCTCACCTTTCCCGTTAAGCAGCCATAGTGTGTTTTCTAAACGTGTGACTCTGTTCTGTTTTGTAATTCAGTTCAAGGGCAGCGGTTTTTACATTCCCTCTATAAGTGATATCTTATAATAAGTGTCCTTTTCTGTGTGACTTATTTCACTTAGAATCGTCGTACCTAAATCTACTCATCATGCTGCTACTAGCCTTATGACGTTGATTTCATGGCTGAGTGATATTCCATTGTACATAAAGACCACAACTTCTTTATCCATTTTTCTCTTTCCTGGGATATTTAAGGTGTAACGAAGTGGAGGTTCTTGTCAACAATGCAGCCCTAAACTTTGGGGTGCCTGTGTCTTGCTGATTTTTAGATTTCCCAATTTATACGCCCATGAGTGGAAGTGCCCTATGCTCTCTAAGCTGAGTTGTTTAGATGTTTCAGGACACACCGTACACTTCTCCGGAGTGGATGTTGGCAGTTTACATCCCGCCCATCAGCGTAGCCATGCTCCCGTTTCTCCATGGCCTGTCCTGCATTTCTGGTTTTGACACTTTATTCAGCATGGCCCTCTTGACCGATGGGAAGCGAGACTTCTCTGTAGCGCTGATTTTCCTTTCCAAGTTGCTTGGTTGGCCAAAAAGGGCGTATGCGTTTTTTCCTGAATATATTCAGGAAAAAACGCATACGCCCTTTTTGGCCAAGGGCATCATTGTCGAGGTTTTGCCGCTTTTCCTGTGCTTTAAAGGCGATTCGAATCTCCCTCGTAAAATCTGTTTCCTGCAATTCTGCCTTGCTTTCAAATCCTCTTCGTTGCCTTCCCTCAATATATTTGTGGACGAGAGTTATCATTTATAAGTCTGCAGGTTTGTGAATTGCAGTGCCCCTGAGCTCCATTTTTCAACTCGCTTTCTTGGGAGCTGGCCGCAAAAGCGCAGGATTGCTTCAGGCCCTAATATGGTCCCGGGCGGCAGGCTGAGCCTGTGGTTATATCTTCTTCCTGATGGGAAAGTAGATTGACCTGTGCCTGTCCCAACACCTAGAGCTAGTCTCTCATTGGTTCCCACTCTTCCCGTTCATCCTCAGGACAAATTGCAACCTGTACGGAACAGGAGGTTAAAAGAGCTGATTCTCCAAGGAGGGAGATTGCTAGTAAAGCGGCTGGAATGGCGAACCCGAGCACAAGGAGATGAGAAATGAGGTGCGTTTTGGAAACCTTTCCCGATCACACGGTGTACCATCTTCTGGGTTTCTCATGCATGTTTTCGATGTAGGAAGATGCCCTTGAACCTGGAGATTTGGGACCCATGGGCTGGGTACCACGCAGTATTACTTTAAAGGGTGTGCGTTTCCTCACCCAACCTCACCAAAACTCTCAGCCCCAAGAGTGTCCCCGCTTATGTCTCAATCAGCTGTGGGTCTAGATATGGTCAATCCAGGTGGCATCACAGCCCCTGAACGAATTTTGTAACAATTTCTCTCTCTTTCACTGTCTTTGTTTCACGGGTTTTTAAAAGTAATTGATTTTTATAATGGGGTTTAGTAGCTTTTCACTGCTGTGTTTCTGACGCTTTACACCCACTTGACTCACTTACAGAGAGTTATCAATACATAGGTTTTAAGATTCTTATTAGTCAGATATATTCTTGGGCGGTGAATAGGGGGTGTTGAGTCCAAATCATTGAGCAAGGAGTAGGTCTTGTCTATTACATATTGGGTTTATGGAGCGGTATCTGAGCTAATTTGAAACCCTTGTTTTATGCATCAACCCACCTCACCTTTCCCGTTAAGCAGCCATAGTGTGTTTTCTAAACGTTTGACTCTATTCTGTTTTGTAAATCAGTTCAAGGGTTGCGGTTTTTACATTCCTTCTATAAGTGATATCTTATGATAAGTATCTTTTTCTGTGTGACTTATTTCACTTAGAATCGTCGTACCTAAATCCACTCATCTTGCTGCTACTAGCTTTATGACGTTGATTTCATGGCTGAGTGATATTCCATTGTACATAAGGACCACAACTTCTTTATCCATTTTTCTCTTTCCTGGGATATTAAGGTGTAACGAAGTGGAGGTTCTTGTCAACAGAGCAGCCCTATACTTTGGGGTGACTGTGTCTTGCTGATTTTTAGTTTTCCCAATTTATACGCTCATGAGTGGAAGTGCCCTATGCTCCCTAAGCTGAATTTTTTAGATGTTTCAGGACACACCGTGCACTTCTCCAGAGTGGCTGTTGGCAATTTACATCCGGCCCATCAGCGTAGCCAGGCTCCCGTTTCTCCATGGCCTGTCCTGCATTTCTGGTTTTGACACTTTATTCAGCATGGCCCTTTTGACCGATGGGAAGCGAGACTTCTTTGTAGCGCTGATTTGCCTTTCCAGGTTGCTTGGTTCGCCAAAAAGGGCGTATACGTTTTTTCCTGAATATATTCAGGAAAAAACGCATACGCCCTTTTTGGCCAAGGGCATCATTGTCGATGTTTTGCCGCTTTTCCTGTGCTTTAAAGGCGATTCGAATCTCCCTCCTGAAATCTGTTTCCTGCAATTCTGCCTTGCTTTCAAATCCTCTTCGTTGCCTTCCCTCAATATATTTGTGGACGAGAGTCATCATTTGTAAATCTGCAGGTTTGTGAATTGCAGAGCCCCTGAGCTCCATTTTTCAACTCGCTTACTTGGGAGCTGGCCACAAAAGCGCAGGATTGCTTCAGGCCCTATTCTGGTCCCGGGCGGCAGGCTGAGCCTGTCGTTAACTCTTCTTCCTGATGGGAAAATAGAGTGACCTGTGCCTGTCACAACACCTAGAGCTAGTCTCTCATTGGTTCCCCCTCTTCCCGTTCATCCTCAGGACAAATTGCAACCTGTACGGAACAGGAGGTTAAAGGTGCTGATTCTCCAAGGAGGGAGATTGCTAGTTAAGCGGCTGGAATGGCGAACCCGAGCACAAGGAGATGAGAAATGAGGTGCGTTTTGGAAACCTTTCCCGATCACACGGTGTACCATCTTCTGGGTTTCTCATGCATGTTTTCGATGTAGGAAGATGCCCTTGAACCTGGAGATTTGGGACCCATGGGATGGGTACCACGCAGTATTACTTTAAAGGGTGTGCGTATCCTCACCCAACCTCACCAAACCTTTCAGCCCCAAGAGTGTCCACGCTTATGTCTCAATCAGCTGTGGGTCTAGATATGGTCAATCCAGGTGGCATCACAGCCCCTGAACGAATTTTGTAAGAATTTTTCTCTCTTTCACTGTCTTTGTTTCACGGGTTTTTAAAATAATTGATTTTTATAATGGGATTTAGCTGCTTTTCACTGCTGTCTTTATGCCGCTTTACACCCACTTGTCTCACTTAAAGAGTGATATCAATACATAGGTCTTAAGATTCTTACTAGTCAGATATATTCTTGGGCGGTGAATAGGGGGTGTTGAGTCCAATTCACTGAGCAAGGAGTAGGTCTTGTCTATTACCTATTGGGTTTATGGAAAGGTATCTGAGCTAATTTGAAACCCTTGTTTTATGCATCACCCCACCACACCTTTCCTGTTAAGCAGCCAGAGTGTGTTTTCTAAACGTGGGACTCTGTTCTGTTTTGTAATTCAGTTCAAGGGTAGGGGTTTTTACATTCCCTCTATAAGTGATATCTTATGATAAGTGTCTTTTTCTGTGTGACTTATTTCACTTAGAATCGTCGTACCTAAATCCACTCATCATGCTGCTACTAGCCTTATGACGTTGATTTCATGGCTGAGTGATATTCCATTGTACATAAGGACCACAACTTCTTTATCCATTTTTCTCTTTCCTGGGATATTAAGCTGTAACGAAGTGGAGGTTCTTGTCAACAGAGCAGCCCTAAACTTTGGGGTGCCTGTGTCTTGCTGATTTTTAGTTTTCCCAATTTATACGCCCATGAGTGGAAGTGCCCTGTGCTCTCTAAGCTGAGTTTTTTAGATGTATCAGGACACACCGTACACTTCTCCAGAGTGGCTGTTGGCAATTTACATCTCGCCCATCAGCGTAGCCAGGCTCCCGTTTCTCCATGGCCTGTCCTGCATTTCTGGTTTTGACAATTTATTCAGCATGGCCCTTTTAACCGATGGGAAGCGAGACTTCTTTGTAGCACTGATTTGCCTTTCCAGGTTGCTTGGTTGGCCAAAAAGGGCGTATGCGTTTTTTCCTGAATATATTCAGGATAAAACGCATACGCCCTTTTTGGCCAAGGGCATCATTGTCGAGGTTTTACCGCTTTTCCTGTGCTTTAAAGGCGATTCGAATCTCCCTCCTGAAATCTGTTTCCTGCAATTCTTCCTTGCTTTCCAATCCTCTTCGTTGCCTTCCCTCAATATATTTGTGGACGAGAGTTTTCATTTATAAGTCTGCAGGTTTCTGAATTGCAGTGCCCCTGAGCTCCATTTTTCAACTCGCTTTCTTGGGAGCTGGCCGCAAAAGCGCAGGATTGCTTCAGGCCCTAATATGGTCCCGGGCGGCAGGCTGAGCCTGTGGTTAATTCTTCTTCCTGATGGGAAAGTAGATTGACCTGTGCCTGTCCCAACACCTAGAGCTAGTCTCTCATTGGTTCCCACTCTTCCCATTCATCCTCAGGACAAATTGCAACCTGTACGGAACAGGAGGTTAAAGGAGATGATTCTCCAAGGAGGGAGATTGCTAGTAAAGCGGCTGGAATGGCGAACCCGAGCACAAGGAGATGAGAAATGAGGTGCGTTTTGGAAACCTTTCCCGATCACACGGTGTCCCCTCTTCTGGGTTTCTCATGCATGTTTTCGATGTAGGAAGATGCCCTTGAACCTGGAGATTTGGGACCCATGGGATGGGTACCACGCAGTATTACTTTAAAGGGTCTGCGTTTGCTCACCCAACCTCACGAAACCACTCAGCCCCAAGAGTGTCCACGCTTATGTCTCAATCAGCTGTGGGTCTAGATATGGTCAATCCAGGTGGCATCACAGCCCCTGAACGAATTTTGTAAGAATTTCTCTCTCTTTCACTGTCTTTGTTTCACGGGTTTTTAAAAGTAATTGATTTTTATAATGGGGTTTAGCTGATTATCACTGCTGTGTTTCTTCCGATTTACACCCACTTGACTCACTTACAGAGAGATATCAATACATAGGTTTTAAGATTCTTACTAGTCAGATATATTCTTGGGCGGTGAATAGGGGATGTTGAGTCCAATTCACTGAGCAAGGAGTAGGTCTTGTCTATTACATATTGGGTTTATGGAACAGTATCTGAGCTAATTTAAACCCTTGTTTTATGCTTCACCCCACCTCACCTTTCCCGTTAAGCAGCCATAGTGTGTTTTCTAAACGTGTGACTCTGTTCTGTTTTGTAATTCAGTTCAAGGGCAGCGGTTTTTACATTCCCTCTATAAGTGATATCTTATAATAAGTGTCCTTTTCTGTGTGACTTATTTCACTTAGAATCGTCGTACCTAAATCTACTCATCATGCTGCTACTAGCCTTATGACGTTGATTTCATGGCTGAGTGATATTCCATTGTACATAAAGACCACAACTTCTTTATCCATTTTTCTCTTTCCTGGGATATTTAAGGTGTAACGAAGTGGAGGTTCTTGTCAACAATGCAGCCCTAAACTTTGGGGTGCCTGTGTCTTGCTGATTTTTAGATTTCCCAATTTATACGCCCATGAGTGGAAGTGCCCTATGCTCTCTAAGCTGAGTTGTTTAGATGTTTCAGGACACACCGTACACTTCTCCGGAGTGGATGTTGGCAGTTTACATCCCGCCCATCAGCGTAGCCATGCTCCCGTTTCTCCATGGCCTGTCCTGCATTTCTGGTTTTGACACTTTATTCAGCATGGCCCTCTTGACCGATGGGAAGCGAGACTTCTCTGTAGCGCTGATTTTCCTTTCCAAGTTGCTTGGTTGGCCAAAAAGGGCGTATGCGTTTTTTCCTGAATATATTCAGGAAAAAACGCATACGCCCTTTTTGGCCAAGGGCATCATTGTCGAGGTTTTGCCGCTTTTCCTGTGCTTTAAAGGCGATTCGAATCTCCCTCGTAAAATCTGTTTCCTGCAATTCTGCCTTGCTTTCAAATCCTCTTCGTTGCCTTCCCTCAATATATTTGTGGACGAGAGTTATCATTTATAAGTCTGCAGGTTTGTGAATTGCAGTGCCCCTGAGCTCCATTTTTCAACTCGCTTTCTTGGGAGCTGGCCGCAAAAGCGCAGGATTGCTTCAGGCCCTAATATGGTCCCGGGCGGCAGGCTGAGCCTGTGGTTATATCTTCTTCCTGATGGGAAAGTAGATTGACCTGTGCCTGTCCCAACACCTAGAGCTAGTCTCTCATTGGTTCCCACTCTTCCCGTTCATCCTCAGGACAAATTGCAACCTGTACGGAACAGGAGGTTAAAGGAGCTGATTCTCCAAGGAGGGAGATTGCTAGTAAAGCGGCTGGAATGGCGAACCCGAGCACAAGGAGATGAGAAATGAGGTGCGTTTTGGAAACCTTTCCCGATCACACGGTGTACCATCTTCTGGGTTTCTCATGCATGTTTTCGATGTAGGAAGATGCCCTTGAACCTGGAGATTTGGGACCCATGGGCTGGGTACCACGCAGTATTACTTTAAAGGGTGTGCGTTTCCTCACCCAACCTCACCAAAACTCTCAGCCCCAAGAGTGTCCCCGCTTATGTCTCAATCAGCTGTGGGTCTAGATATGGTCAATCCAGGTGGCATCACAGCCCCTGAACGAATTTTGTAACAATTTCTCTCTCTTTCACTGTCTTTGTTTCACGGGTTTTTAAAAGTAATTGATTTTTATAATGGGGTTTAGTAGCTTTTCACTGCTGTGTTTCTGACGCTTTACACCCACTTGACTCACTTACAGAGAGTTATCAATACATAGGTTTTAAGATTCTTATTAGTCAGATATATTCTTGGGCGGTGAATAGGGGGTGTTGAGTCCAAATCATTGAGCAAGGAGTAGGTCTTGTCTATTACATATTGGGTTTATGGAGCGGTATCTGAGCTAATTTGAAACCCTTGTTTTATGCATCAACCCACCTCACCTTTCCCGTTAAGCAGCCATAGTGTGTTTTCTAAACGTTTGACTCTATTCTGTTTTGTAAATCAGTTCAAGGGTTGCGGTTTTTACATTCCTTCTATAAGTGATATCTTATGATAAGTATCTTTTTCTGTGTGACTTATTTCACTTAGAATCGTCGTACCTAAATCCACTCATCTTGCTGCTACTAGCTTTATGACGTTGATTTCATGGCTGAGTGATATTCCATTGTACATAAGGACCACAACTTCTTTATCCATTTTTCTCTTTCCTGGGATATTAAGGTGTAACGAAGTGGAGGTTCTTGTCAACAGAGCAGCCCTATACTTTGGGGTGACTGTGTCTTGCTGATTTTTAGTTTTCCCAATTTATACGCTCATGAGTGGAAGTGCCCTATGCTCCCTAAGCTGAATTTTTTAGATGTTTCAGGACACACCGTGCACTTCTCCAGAGTGGCTGTTGGCAATTTACATCCGGCCCATCAGCGTAGCCAGGCTCCCGTTTCTCCATGGCCTGTCCTGCATTTCTGGTTTTGACACTTTATTCAGCATGGCCCTTTTGACCGATGGGAAGCGAGACTTCTTTGTAGCGCTGATTTGCCTTTCCAGGTTGCTTGGTTCGCCAAAAAGGGCGTATACGTTTTTTCCTGAATATATTCAGGAAAAAACGCATACGCCCTTTTTGGCCAAGGGCATCATTGTCGATGTTTTGCCGCTTTTCCTGTGCTTTAAAGGCGATTCGAATCTCCCTCCTGAAATCTGTTTCCTGCAATTCTGCCTTGCTTTCAAATCCTCTTCGTTGCCTTCCCTCAATATATTTGTGGACGAGAGTCATCATTTGTAAATCTGCAGGTTTGTGAATTGCAGAGCCCCTGAGCTCCATTTTTCAACTCGCTTACTTGGGAGCTGGCCACAAAAGCCCAGGATTGCTTCAGGCCCTATTCTGGTCCCGGGCGGCAGGCTGAGCCTGTCGTTAACTCTTCTTCCTGATGGGAAAATAGAGTGACCTGTGCCTGTCACAACACCTAGAGCTAGTCTCTCATTGGTTCCCCCTCTTCCCGTTCATCCTCAGGACAAATTGCAACCTGTACGGAACAGGAGGTTAAAGGTGCTGATTCTCCAAGGAGGGAGATTGCTAGTAAAGCGGCTGGAATGGCGAACCCGAGCACAAGGAGATGAGAAATGAGGTGCGTTTTGGAAACCTTTCCCGATCACACGGTGTACCATCTTCTGGGTTTCTCATGCATGTTTTCGATGTAGGAAGATGCCCTTGAACCTGGAGATTTGGGACCCATGGGATGGGTACCACGCAGTATTACTTTAAAGGGTGTGCGTATCCTCACCCAACCTCACCAAACCTTTCAGCCCCAAGAGTGTCCACGCTTATGTCTCAATCAGCTGTGGGTCTAGATATGGTCAATCCAGGTGGCATCACAGCCCCTGAACGAATTTTGTAAGAATTTTTCTCTCTTTCACTGTCTTTGTTTCACGGGTTTTTAAAATAATTGATTTTTATAATGGGATTTAGCTGCTTTTCACTGCTGTCTTTATGCCGCTTTACACCCACTTGTCTCACTTAAAGAGTGATATCAATACATAGGTCTTAAGATTCTTACTAGTCAGATATATTCTTGGGCGGTGAATAGGGGGTGTTGAGTCCAATTCACTGAGCAAGGAGTAGGTCTTGTCTATTACCTATTGGGTTTATGGAAAGGTATCTGAGCTAATTTGAAACCCTTGTTTTATGCATCACCCCACCACACCTTTCCTGTTAAGCAGCCAGAGTGTGTTTTCTAAACGTGGGACTCTGTTCTGTTTTGTAATTCAGTTCAAGGGTAGGGGTTTTTACATTCCCTCTATAAGTGATATCTTATGATAAGTGTCTTTTTCTGTGTGACTTATTTCACTTAGAATCGTCGTACCTAAATCCACTCATCATGCTGCTACTAGCCTTATGACGTTGATTTCATGGCTGAGTGATATTCCATTGTACATAAGGACCACAACTTCTTTATCCATTTTTCTCTTTCCTGGGATATTAAGGTGTAACGAAGTGGAGGTTCTTGTCAACAGAGCAGCCCTAAACTTTGGGGTGCCTGTGTCTTGCTGATTTTTAGTTTTCCCAATTTATACGCCCATGAGTGGAAGTGCCCTGTGCTCTCTAAGCTGAGTTTTTTAGATGTATCAGGACACACCGTACACTTCTCCAGAGTGGCTGTTGGCAATTTACATCTCGCCCATCAGCGTAGCCAGGCTCCCGTTTCTCCATGGCCTGTCCTGCATTTCTGGTTTTGACAATTTATTCAGCATGGCCCTTTTAACCGATGGGAAGCGAGACTTCTTTGTAGCACTGATTTGCCTTTCCAGGTTGCTTGGTTGGCCAAAAAGGGCGTATGCGTTTTTTCCTGAATATATTCAGGATAAAACGCATACGCCCTTTTTGGCCAAGGGCATCATTGTCGAGGTTTTACCGCTTTTCCTGTGCTTTAAAGGCGATTCGAATCTCCCTCCTGAAATCTGTTTCCTGCAATTCTTCCTTGCTTTCCAATCCTCTTCGTTGCCTTCCCTCAATATATTTGTGGACGAGAGTTTTCATTTATAAGTCTGCAGGTTTCTGAATTGCAGTGCCTCTGAGCTCCATTTTTCAACTCGCTTTCTTGGGAGCTGGCCGCAAAAGCGCAGGATTGCTTCAGGCCCTAATATGGTCCCGGGCGGCAGGCTGAGCCTGTGGTTAATTCTTCTTCCTGATGGGAAAGTAGATTGACCTGTGCCTGTCCCAACACCTAGAGCTAGTCTCTCATTGGTTCCCACTCTTCCCATTCATCCTCAGGACAAATTGCAACCTGTACGGAACAGGAGGTTAAAGGAGATGATTCTCCAAGGAGGGAGATTGCTAGTAAAGCGGCTGGAATGGCGAACCCGAGCACAAGGAGATGAGAAATGAGGTGCGTTTTGGAAACCTTTCCCGATCACACGGTGTCCCCTCTTCTGGGTTTCTCATGCATGTTTTCGATGTAGGAAGATGCCCTTGAACCTGGAGATTTGGGACCCATGGGATGGGTACCACGCAGTATTACTTTAAAGGGTCTGCGTTTGCTCACCCAACCTCACGAAACCACTCAGCCCCAAGAGTGTCCACGCTTATGTCTCAATCAGCTGTGGGTCTAGATATGGTCAATCCAGGTGGCATCACAGCCCCTGAACGAATTTTGTAAGAATTTCTCTCTCTTTCACTGTCTTTGTTTCACGGGTTTTTAAAAGTAATTGATTTTTATAATGGGGTTTAGCTGATTATCACTGCTGTGTTTCTTCCGATTTACACCCACTTGACTCACTTACAGAGAGATATCAATACATAGGTTTTAAGATTCTTACTAGTCAGATATATTCTTGGGCGGTGAATAGGGGATGTTGAGTCCAATTCACTGAGCAAGGAGTAGGTCTTGTCTATTACATATTGGGTTTATGGAACAGTATCTGAGCTAATTTAAACCCTTGTTTTATGCTTCACCCCACCTCACCTTTCCCGTTAAGCAGCCATAGTGTGTTTTCTAAACGTGTGACTCTGTTCTGTTTTGTAATTCAGTTCAAGGGCAGCGGTTTTTACATTCCCTCTATAAGTGATATCTTATAATAAGTGTCCTTTTCTGTGTGACTTATTTCACTTAGAATCGTCGTACCTAAATCTACTCATCATGCTGCTACTAGCCTTATGACGTTGATTTCATGGCTGAGTGATATTCCATTGTACATAAAGACCACAACTTCTTTATCCATTTTTCTCTTTCCTGGGATATTTAAGGTGTAACGAAGTGGAGGTTCTTGTCAACAATGCAGCCCTAAACTTTGGGGTGCCTGTGTCTTGCTGATTTTTAGATTTCCCAATTTATACGCCCATGAGTGGAAGTGCCCTATGCTCTCTAAGCTGAGTTGTTTAGATGTTTCAGGACACACCGTACACTTCTCCGGAGTGGATGTTGGCAGTTTACATCCCGCCCATCAGCGTAGCCATGCTCCCGTTTCTCCATGGCCTGTCCTGCATTTCTGGTTTTGACACTTTATTCAGCATGGCCCTCTTGACCGATGGGAAGCGAGACTTCTCTGTAGCGCTGATTTTCCTTTCCAAGTTGCTTGGTTGGCCAAAAAGGGCGTATGCGTTTTTTCCTGAATATATTCAGGAAAAAACGCATACGCCCTTTTTGGCCAAGGGCATCATTGTCGAGGTTTTGCCGCTTTTCCTGTGCTTTAAAGGCGATTCGAATCTCCCTCGTAAAATCTGTTTCCTGCAATTCTGCCTTGCTTTCAAATCCTCTTCGTTGCCTTCCCTCAATATATTTGTGGACGAGAGTTATCATTTATAAGTCTGCAGGTTTGTGAATTGCAGTGCCCCTGAGCTCCATTTTTCAACTCGCTTTCTTGGGAGCTGGCCGCAAAAGCGCAGGATTGCTTCAGGCCCTAATATGGTGCCGGGCGGCAGGCTGAGCCTGTGGTTATATCTTCTTCCTGATGGGAAAGTAGATTGACCTGTGCCTGTCCCAACACCTAGAGCTAGTCTCTCATTGGTTCCCACTCTTCCCGTTCATCCTCAGGACAAATTGCAACCTGTACGGAACAGGAGGTTAAAGGAGCTGATTCTCCAAGGAGGGAGATTGCTAGTAAAGCGGCTGGAATGGCGAACCCGAGCACAAGGAGATGAGAAATGAGGTGCGTTTTGGAAACCTTTCCCGATCACACGGTGTACCATCTTCTGGGTTTCTCATGCATGTTTTCGATGTAGGAAGATGCCCTTGAACCTGGAGATTTGGGACCCATGGGCTGGGTACCACGCAGTATTACTTTAAAGGGTGTGCGTTTCCTCACCCAACCTCACCAAAACTCTCAGCCCCAAGAGTGTCCCCGCTTATGTCTCAATCAGCTGTGGGTCTAGATATGGTCAATCCAGGTGGCATCACAGCCCCTGAACGAATTTTGTAACAATTTCTCTCTCTTTCACTGTCTTTGTTTCACGGGTTTTTAAAAGTAATTGATTTTTATAATGGGGTTTAGTAGCTTTTCACTGCTGTGTTTCTGACGCTTTACACCCACTTGACTCACTTACAGAGAGTTATCAATACATAGGTTTTAAGATTCTTATTAGTCAGATATATTCTTGGGCGGTGAATAGGGGGTGTTGAGTCCAAATCATTGAGCAAGGAGTAGGTCTTGTCTATTACATATTGGGTTTATGGAGCGGTATCTGAGCTAATTTGAAACCCTTGTTTTATGCATCAACCCACCTCACCTTTCCCGTTAAGCAGCCATAGTGTGTTTTCTAAACGTTTGACTCTATTCTGTTTTGTAAATCAGTTCAAGGGTTGCGGTTTTTACATTCCTTCTATAAGTGATATCTTATGATAAGTATCTTTTTCTGTGTGACTTATTTCACTTAGAATCGTCGTACCTAAATCCACTCATCTTGCTGCTACTAGCTTTATGACGTTGATTTCATGGCTGAGTGATATTCCATTGTACATAAGGACCACAACTTCTTTATCCATTCTTCTCTTTCCTGGGATATTTAAGGTGTAACGAAGTGGAGGTTCTTGTCAACAGAGCAGCCCTATACTTTGGGGTGACTGTGTCTTGCTGATTTTTAGTTTTCCCAATTTATACGCTCATGAGTGGAAGTGCCCTATGCTCCCTAAGCTGAATTTTTTAGATGTTTCAGGACACACCGTGCACTTCTCCAGAGTGGCTGTTGGCAATTTACATCCCGCCCATCAGCGTAGCCAGGCTCCCGTTTCTCCATGGCCTGTCCTGCATTTCTGGTTTTGACACTTTATTCAGCATGGCCCTTTTGACCGATGGGAAGCGAGACTTCTTTGTAGCGCTGATTTGCCTTTCCAGGTTGCTTGGTTCGCCAAAAATGGCGTATACGTTTTTTCCTGAATATATTCAGGAAAAAACGCATACGCCCTTTTTGGCCAAGGGCATCAATGTCGATGTTTTGCCGCTTATCCTGTGCTTTAAAGGCGATTCGAATCTCCCTCCTGAAATCTGTTTCCTTCAATTCTGCCTTGCTTTCAAATCCTCTTCGTTGCCTTCCCTCAATATATTTGTGGACGAGAGTCATCATTTATAAATCTGCAGGTTTGTGAATTGCAGAGCCCCTGAGCTCCATTTTTCAACTCGCTTTCTTGGGAGCTGGCCACAAAAGCGCAGGATTGCTTCAGGCCCTATTCTGGTCCCGGGCGGCAGGCTGAGCCTGTCGTTAACTCTTCTTCCTGATGGGAAAATAGAGTGACCTGTGCCTGTCACAACACCTAGAGCTAGTCTCTCATTGGTTCCCCCTCTTCCCGTTCATTCTCAGGACAAATTGCAACCTGTACCGAACAGGAGGTTAAAGGTGCTGATTCTCCAAGGAGGGAGATTGCTAGTAAAGCGGCTGGAATGGCGAACCCGAGCACAAGGAGATGAGAAATGAGGTGCGTTTTGGAAACCTTTCCCGATCACACGGTGTACCATCTTCTGGGTTTCTCATGCATGTTTTCGATGTAGGAAGATGCCCTTGAACCTGGAGATTTGGGACCCATGGGATGGGTACCACGCAGTATTACTTTAAAGGGTGTGCGTATCCTCACCCACCCTCACCAAACCTTTCAGCCCCAAGAGTGTCCACGCTTATGTCTCAATCAGCTGTGGGTCTAGATATGGTCAATCCAGGTGGCATCACAGCCCTTGAACGAATTTTGTAAGAATTTTTCTCTCTTTCACTGTCTTTGTTTCACGGGTTTTTAAAATAATTGATTTTTATAATGGGATTTAGCTGCTTTTCACTGCTGTCTTTATGCCGCTTTACACCCACTTGTCTCACTTACAGAGAGATATCAATACATAGGTCTTAAGATTCTTAGTAGTCAGATATATTCTTCGGCGGTGAATAGGGGGTGTTGAGTCCAATTCACTGAGCAAGGAGTAGGTCTTGTCTATTACCTATTGGGTTTATGGAAAGGTATCTGAGCTAATTTGAATCCCTTGTTTTATGTATCACCCCACCACACCTTTCCTGTTAAGCAGCCATAGTGTGTTTTCTAAACGTGTGACTCTGTTCTGTTTTGTAATTCAGTTCAAGGGTAGCGGTTTTTACATTCCCTCTATAAGTGATATCTTATGATAAGTGTCTTTTTCTGTGTGACTTATTTCACTTAGAATCGTCGTACCTAAATCCACTCATCATGCTGCTACTAGCCTTATGACGTTGATTTCATGGCTGAGTGATATTCCATTGTACATAAGGACCACAACTTATTTATCCATTTTTCTCTTTCCTGGGATATTTAAGGTGTAACGAAGTGGAGGTTCTTGTCAAGAGAGCAGCCCTAAACTTTGGGGTGCCTGTGTCTTGCTGATTTTTAGTTTTCCCAATTTATACGCCCATGAGTGGAAGTGCCCTGTGCTCTCTAAGCTGATTTTTTTAGATGTTTCAGGACGCACCGTACACTTCTCCAGAGTGGCTGTTGGCAATTTAAATCTCGCCCATCAGCGTAGCCAGGCTCCCGTTTCTCCATGGCCTGTCCTGCATTTCTGGTTTTGACACTTTATTCAGCATGGCCCTTTTGACCGATGGGAAGCGAGACTTCTTTGTAGCGCTGATTTGCCTTTCCAGGTTGCTTGGTTGGCCAAAAAGAGCGTATGCGTTTTTTCCTGAATATACTCAGGAAAAAACGCATACGCCCTTTTTGGCCAAGGGCATCATTGTCGAGGTTTTGCCGCTTTTCCTGTGCTTTAAAGGCGATTCGAATCTCCCTCCTGAAATCGGTTTCCTGCAATTCTGCCTTGCTTTCCAATCCTCTTCGTTGCCTTCCCTCAATATATTTGTGGACGAGAGTTATCATTTATAAGTCTGCAGGTTTGTGAATTGCAGTGCCCCTGAGCTCCATTTTTCAACTCGCTTTCTTGGGAGCTGGCCGCAAAAGTGCAGGATTGCTTCAGGCCCTATTCTGGTCCCGGGCGGCAGGCTGAGCCTGTGGTTAATTCTTCTTCCTGATGGGAAAGTAGATAGACCTGTGCCTGTCCCAACACCTAGAGCTAGTCTCTCATTGGTTCCCACTCTTCCCGTTCATCCTCAGGACAAATTGCAACCTGTACGGAACAGGAGGTTAAAGGTGCTGATTCTCCAAGGAGGGAGATTGCTAGTAAAGCGGCTGGAATGGCGAACCAGAGCACAAGGAGATGAGAAATGAGGTGCGTTTTGGAAACCTTTCCCGATCACACGTTGTACCATCTTCTGGGTTTCTCATGCATGTTTTCGATGTAGGAAGATGCCCTTGAACCTGGAGATTTGGGACCCATGGGATGGGTACCACGCAGTATTACTTTAAAGGGTGTGCGTTTCCTCACCCAACCTCACCAAACCTCTCAGCCCCAAGAGTGTCCACGCTTATGTCTCAATCAGCTGTGGGTCTAGATATGGTCAATGCAGGTGGCATCACAGCCCCTGAACGAATTTTATAAGAATTTCTCTCTGTTTCACTGTCTTTGTTTCACGGGTTTTTAAAAGTAATTGATTTTTATAATGGGGTTTAGCTGCTTTTTACTGCTGTGTTTATGCCGCTTTACACCCACTTGACTCACTTACAGAGAGATATCAATACATAGGTTTTAAGATTCTTACTAGTCAGATATATTCTTGGGCGGTGAATAGGGGGTGTTGAGTCCAAATCACTGAGCAAGGAGTAGGTCTTGTGTATTACATATTGGCTATATGGAACGGTATCTGAGCTAATTTGAAACCCTTGTTTTATGCATCACCCCACCTCACCTTTCCCGTTAAGCAGCCATAATGTGTTTTCTAAACTTTTGACTCTATTCTGTTTTGTAATTCAGTTCAAGGGTAGCGGTTTTTACATTCCCTCTATAAGTGATATCTTATGATAAGTGTCTTTTTCTGTGTGACTTATTTCACTTAAAATCGTCGTACCTAAATCCACTCATCATGCTGCTACTAGCCTTATGACGTTGATTTCATGGCTGAGTGATATCCATTGTACATAAGGACCACAACTTCTTTATCCATTTTTCTCTTTCCTGGGATATTTAAGGTGTAACGAAGTGGAGGTTCTTGTCAACAGAGCAGCCCTAAACTTTGGGGTGCCTGTGTCTTGCTGATTTTTAGTTTTCCCAATTTATACGCCCATGAGTGGAAGTGCGCTGTGCTCTCTAAGCTGAGTTTTTTAGATGTTTCAGGACACACCGTACACTTCTCCAGAGTGGCTGCTGGCAAATTACATCCCGCCCATCAGCGTAGCCAGGCTCCCGTTTCTCCATGGCCTGTCCTGCATTTCTGGTTTTAACACTTTATTCAGCATGGCCCTTTTGACCGATGGGAAGCGAGACTTCTTTGTAGCGCTGATTTGCCTTTCCAGGTTGCTTGGTTGGCCAAAAAGGGCGTATGCGTTTTTTCCTGAATATATTCAGGAAAAAATGCATACGCCCTTTTTGGCCAAGGGCATCATTGTCGAGGTTTTGCCGCTTTTCCTGTGCTTTAAAGGCGATTCGAATCTCCCTCCTGAAATCTGTTTCCTGCAATTCTTCCTTGCTTTCCAATCCTCTTCGTTGCCTTCCCTCAATATATTTGTGGACGAGAGTTATCATTTATAAGTCTGCAGGTTTGTGAATTGCAGTGTCCCTGAGCTCCATTTTTCAACTCGCTTTCTTGGGAGCTGGCCGCAAAAGCGCAGGATTGCTTCAGGCCCTATTCTGGTCCCGGGCGGCAGGCTGAGCCTGTGGTTAATTGTTCTTCCTGATGGGAAAGTAGAGTGACCTGTGCCTGTCCCAACACCTAGAGCTAGTCTCTCATTGGTTCCCACTCTTCCCGTTCATCCTCAGGACAAATTGCAACCTGTACGGAGCAGGAGGTTAAAGGTGCTGATTCTCCAAGGAGGGAGATTGCTAGTAAAGTGGCTGGAATGGCGAACCCGAGCACAAGGAGATGAGAAATGAGGTGCGTTTTGGAAACCTTTCCCGATCACACGTTGTACCATCTTCTGGGTTTCTCATGCATGTTTTCGATGTAGGAAGATGCCCTTGAACCTGGAGATTTGGGACCCATGGGATGGGTACCACGCAGTATTACTTTAAAGGGTCTGCGTTTCCTCACCCAACCTCACCAAACCTCTCAGCCCCAAGAGTGTCCACGCTTATGTCTCAATCAGCTGTGGGTCTAGTTATGGTCAATCCAGGTGGCATCACAGCCCCTGAACGAATTTTGTAAGAATTTCTCTCTCCTTCACTGTCTTTGTTTCACGGGTTTTTAAAAGTAATTGATTTTTATAATGGGGTTTAGCTGCTTTTTACTGCTGTGTTTATGCCGCTTTACACCCACTTGACTGACTTACAGAGAGATATCAATACATAGGTTTTAACATTCTTACTAGTCAGATATATTCATGGGCGGTGAATAGGGGGTGTTGAGTCAAAATCACTGAGCAAGGAATAGGTCTTGTCTATTACATATTGGGTTTATGGAACGGTATCTGAGCTAATTTGAAACCCTTGTTTTATGCATCACGCCACATCACCTTTCCCGTTAAGCAGCCATAGTGTGTTTTCTAAACGTGGGACTCTGTTCTGTTTTGTAATTCAGTTCAAGGGTAGCGGTTTTTACATTCCCTCTATAAGTGATATCTTATGATAAGTGTCTTTTTCTGTGTGACTTATTTCACTTAGAATCTTCGTACCTAAATCCACTCATCATGATGCTACTAGCCTTATGACGTTGATTTCATGGCTGAGTGATATTCCATTGTACATAAGGACCACAACTTCTTTATCCATTTTTCTCTTTCCTGGGATATTTAAGGTGTAACGAAGTGGAGGTTCTTGTCAACAGAGCAGCCCTAAACTTTGGGGTGCCTGTGTCTTGCTGATTTTTAGTTTTCCCAATTTATACGCCCATGAGTGGAAGTGCCCTGTGTTCTCTAAGCTGAGTTTTTTAGATGTTTCAGGACACACCGTACACTTCTCCAGAGTGGCTGTTGGCAAATTTACATCCCGCCCATCAGCGTAGCCAGGCTCCCGTTTCTCCATGGCCTGTCCTGCATTTCTGGTTTTGACACTTTATTCAGCATGGCCCTTTTGACCGATGGGAAGCGAGACTTCTTTGTAGCGCTGATTTGCCTTTCCAGGTTGCTTGGTTGGACAAAAAGGGCATCATTGTCGAGGTTTTGCCGCTTTTCCTGTGCTTTAAAGGCGATTCGAATCTCCCTCCTGAAATCTGTTTCCTGCAATTCTTCCTTGCTTTCCAATCCTCTTCGTTGCCTTCCCTCAATATATTTGTGGATGAGAGTTATCATTTATAAGTCTGCAGGTTTGTGAATTGCAGTGCCCCTGAGCTCCATTTATCAACTCGCTTTCTTGGGAGCTGGCCGCAAAAGCGCAGGATTGCTTCAGGCCCTATTCTGGTCCCGGGCGGCAGGCTGAGCCTGTGGTTAATTGTTCTTCCTGATGGGAAAGTAGAGTGACCTGTGCCTGTCCCAACACCTAGAGCTAGTCTCTCATTGGTTCCCACTCTTCCCGTTCATTCTCAGGACAAATTGCAACCTGTACGGGACAGGAGGTTAAAGGTGCTGATTCTCCAAGGAGGGAGATTGCTAGTAAAGCGGCTGGAATGGCGAACCCGAGCACAAGGAGATGAGAAATGAGGTGCGTTTTGGAAACCTTTCCCGATCACACAGTGTACCATCTTCTGGGTTTCTCATGCATGTTTTCGATGTAGGAAGATGCCCTTGAACCTGGAGATTTGGGACCCATGGGATGGGTACCACGCAGTATTACTTTAAAGGGTCTGCGTTTCCTCACCCAACCTCACCAAACCTCTCAGCCCCAAGAGTGTCCACGCTTATGTCTCAATCAGCTGTGGGTCTAGATATGGTCAATCCAGGTGGCATCACAGCCCCTGAACGAATTTTGTAAGAATTTCTCTCTCTTTCACTGTCTTTGTTTCACGGGTTTTTAAAAGTAATTGATTTTTATAATGGGGTTTAGCTGCTTTTTACTGCTGTGTTTATGCCGCTTTACACCCACTTGACTGACTTACAGAGAGATATCAATACATAGGTTTTAAGATTCTTACTAGTCAGATATATTCTTGGGCGGTGAATAGGGGGTGTTGAGTCCAAATCACTGAGCAAGGAGTAGGTCTTGTCTATTACATATTGGGTTTATGGAACGGTATCTGAGCTAATTTGAAACCCTTGTTTTATGCATCACGCCACATCACCTTTCCCGTTAAGCAGCCATAGTGTGTTTTCTAAACGTGGGACTCTGTTCTGTTTTGTAATTCAGTTCAAGGGTAGCGGTTTTAACATTCCCTCTATAAGTGATATCTTATGATAAGTGTCTTTTTCTGTGTGACTTATTTCACTTAGAATCGTCGTACCTAAATCCACTCATCATGCTGCTACTAGCCTTATGACGTTGATTTCATGGCTGAGTGATATTCCATTGTACATAAGGACCACAACTTCTTTATCCATTTTTCTCTTTCCTGGGATATTTAAGGTGTAACGAAGTGGAGGTTCTTGTCAACAGAGCAGCCCTAAACTTTGGTTTGCCTGTGTCTTTCTGATTTTTAGTTTTCCCAATTTATACGCCCATGAGTGGAAGTGCCCTGTGCTCTCTAAGCTGAGTTTTTTAGATGTTTCAGGACACACCGTACACTTCTCCAGAGTGGCTGCTGGCAATTTACATCCCGCCCATCAGCGTAGCCAGGCTCCCGTTTCTCCATGGCCTGTCCTGCATTTCTGGTTTTGACACTTTATTCAGCATGGCCCTTTTGACCGATGGGAAGCGAGACTTCTTTGTAGCGCTGATTTGCCTTTCCAGGTTGCTTGGTTGGCCAAAAAGTGCGTATGCGTTTTTTCCTGAATATATTCAGGAAAAAACGCATACGCCCATTTTGGCCAAGGGCATCATTGTCGAGGTTTTGCCGCTTTTCCTGTGCTTTAAAGGCGATTCGAATCTCCCTCCCGAAATCTGTTTCCTGCAATTCTTCCTTGCTTTCCAATCCTCTTCGTTGCCTTCCCTCAATATATTTGTGGACGAGAGTTATCATTTATAAGTCTGCAGGTGTGTGAATTGCAGTGCCCCTGAGCTCCATTTTTCAACTCGCTTTCTTGGGAGCTGGCCGCAAAAGCGTAGGATTGCTTCAGGCCCTATTCTGGTCCCGGGCGGCAGGCTGAGCCTGTGGTTAATTCTTCTTCCTGATGGGAAAGTAGAGTGACCTGTGCCTGTCCCAACACCTAGAGCTAGTCTCTCATTGGTTCCCACTCTTCCCGTTCATCCTCAGGACAAATTGCAACCTGTACGGAACAGGAGGTTAAAGGTGCTGATTCTCCAAGGAGGGAGATTCCTAGTAAAGCGGCTGGAATGGCGAACCCGAGCACAAGGAGATGAGAAATGAGGTGCGTTTTGGAAACCTTTCCCGATCACACGTTATACCATCTTCTGGGTTTCTCATGCATGTTTTCGATGTAGGAAGATGCACTTGAACCTGGAGATTTGGGACCCATGGGATGGGTACCACGCAGTATTACTTTAAAGGGTCTGCGTTTCCTCACCCAACATCACCAAACCTCTCAGCCCCAAGAGTGTCCACGCTTATGTCTCAATCAGCTGTGGGTCTAGATATGGTCAATCCAGGTGGAATCACAGCCCCTGAACGAATTTTGTAAGAATTTCTCTCTCTTTCACTGTCTTTGTTTCACGGGGTTTTTAAAGTAATTGATTTTTATAATGGGGTTTAGCTGCTTTTTACTGCTGTGTTTATGCCACTTTACACCCACTTGACTGACTTACAGAGAGATATCAATACATAGGTTTTAACATTCTTACTAGTCAGATATATTCATGGGCGGTGAATAGGGGGTGTTGAGTCCAAATCACTGAGCAAGGAGTAGGTCTTGTCTATTACATATTGGGTTTATGGAACGGTATCTGAGCTAATTTGAAACCCTTGTTTTATGCATCACGCCACCTCACCTTTCCCGTTAAGCAGCCATAGTGTGTTTTCTAAACGTGGGACTCTGTTCTGTTTTGTAATTCAGTTCAAGGGTAGCGGTTTTTACATTCCCTCTATAAGTGATATCTTATGATAAGTGTCTTTTTCTGTGTGACTTATTTCACTTAGAACCGTCGTACCTAAATCCACTCATCATGCTGCTACTAGCCTTATGACGTTGATTTCATGGCTGAGTGATATTCCATTGTACATAAGGACCACAACTTCTTTATGCATTTTTCTCTTTCCTGGGATATTTAAGGTGTAACGAAGTGGAGGTTCTTGTCAACAGAGCAGCCCTAAACTTTGGGGTGCCTGTGTCTTGCTGATTTTTAGTTTTCCCAATTTATACGCCAATGAGTGGAAGTGCCCTGTGCTCTCTAAGCTGAGTTTTTTAGATGTTTCAGGACACACCGTACACTTCTTCAGAGTGGCTGTTGGCAATTTACATCCCGCCCATCAGCGTAGCCAGGCTCCCGTTTCTCCATGGCCTGTCCTGCATTTCTGGTTTTGACACTTTATTCAGCATGGCCCTTTTGACCGATGGGAAGCGAGACTTCTTTGTAGCGCTGATTTGCCTTTCCAGGTTGCTTGGTTGGCCAAAAAGGGCGTATGCGTTTTTTCCTGAATATATTCAGGAAAAAACGTATACGCCCTTTTTGGCCAAGGGCATCATTGTCGAGGTTTTGCCGCTTTTCCTGTGCTTTAAAGGCGATTCGAATCTCCCTCCTGAAATCTGTGTCCTGCAATTTTTCCTTGCTTTCCAATCCTCTTCGTTGCCTTCCCTCAATATATTTGTGGACGAGAGTTATCATTTATAAGTCTGCAGGTTTGTGAATTGCAGTGCCCCTGAGCTCGATTTTTCAACTCGCTTTCTTGGGAGCTGGCCGCAAAAGCGCAGGATTGCTTCAGGCCCTATTCTGGTCCCGGGCGGCAGGCTGAGCCTGTGGTTAATTCTTCTTCCTGATGGGAAAGTAGAGTGACCTGTGCCTGTCCCAACACCTAGAGCTAGTCTCTCATTGGTTCCCACTCTTCCCGTTCATCCTCAGGACAAATTGCAACCTGTAAGGAACAGGAGGTTAAAGGTGCTGATTCTCCAAGGAGGGAGATTGCTAGTAAAGCGTCTGGAATGGCGAACCCGAGCACAAGGAGATGAGAAATGAGGTGCGTTTTGGAAACCTTTCCCGATCACACGTTATACCATCTTCTGGGGTTCTCATGCACGTTTTCGATATAGGAAGCTGCACTTGAACCTGGAGATTTGGGACCCATGGGATGGGTACCACGCAGTACTACTTTAAAGGGTCTGCGTTTCCTCACCCAACCTCACCAAACCTCTCAGCCCCAAGAGTGTCCACACTTATGTCTCAATCAGCTGTGGGTCTAGATATGGTCAATTCAGGTGGTATCACATCCCCTGAACGAATTTTGTAAGAATTTCTCTCTCTTTCACTGTCTTTGTTTCACGGGTTTTTAAAAGTAATTGATTTTTATAATGGGGTTTAGCTGCTTTTCACTGCTGTGTTTCTGCCACTTTACACCCACTTGACTCACAGAGAGATATCAAAACATAGGTTTTAAGATTCTTACTAGTCAGATATATTCTTGGGCGGTGAATAGGGGGTGTTGAGTCCAAATCACTGAGCAAGGAGTAGTTCTTGTCTATTACATATTGGGTTTATGGAACGGTATCTGAGCTAATTTGAAACCCTTGTTTTATGCATCACGCCACATCACCTTTCCCGTTAAGCAGCCATAGTGTGTTTTCTAAACGTGGGACTCTGTTCTGTTTTGTAATTCAGTTCAAGGGTAGCGGTTTTTACATTCCCTCTATAAGTGATATCTTATGATAAGTGTCTTTTTCTGTGTGACTTATTTCACTTAGAATCGTCGTACCTAAATCCACTCATCATGCTGCTACTAGCCTTATGACGTTGATTTCATGGCTGAGTGATATTCCATTGTACATAAGGACCACAACTTCTTTATCCATTTTTCTCTTTCCTGGGATATTTAAGGTGTAACGAAGTGGAGGTTCTTGTCAACAGAGCAGCCCTAAACTTTGGTTTGCCTGTGTCTTGCTGATTTTTAGTTTTCCCAATTTATACGCCCATGAGTGGAAGTGCCCTGTGCTCTCTAAGCTGAGTTTTTTAGATGTTTCAGGACACACCGCACACTTCTCCAGAGTGGCTGCTGGCAATTTACATCCCGCCCATCAGCGTAGCCAGGCTCCCGTTTCTCCATGGCCTGTCCTGCATTTCTGGTTTTGACACTTTATTCAGCATGGCCCTTTTGACCGATGGGAAGCGAGACTTCTTTGTAGCGCTGATTTGCCTTTCCAGGTTGCTTGGTTGGCCAAAAAGTGCGTATGCGTTTTTTCCTGAATATATTCAGGAAAAAACGCATACGCCCTTTTTGGCCAAGGGCATCATTGTCGAGGTTTTGCCGCTTTTCCTGTGCTTTAAAGGCGATTCGAATCTCCCTCCTGAAATCTGTTTCCTGCAATTCTTCCTTGCTTTCCAATCCTCTTCGTTGCCTTCCCTCAATATATTTGTGGACGAGAGTTATCATTTATAAGTCTGCAGGTGTGTGAATTGCAGTGCCCCTGAGCTCCATTTTTCAACTCGCTTTCTTGGGAGCTGGCCGCAAAAGCGTAGGATTGCTTCAGGCCCTATTCTGGTCCCGGGCGGCAGGCTGAGCCTGTGGTTAATTCTTCTTCCTGATGGGAAAGTAGAGTGACCTGTGCCTGTCCCAACACCTAGAGCTAGTCTCTCATTGGTTCCCACTCTTCCCGTTCATCCTCAGGACAAATTGCAACCTGTAAGGAACAGGAGGTTAAAGGTGCTGATTCTCCAAGGAGGGAGATTGCTAGTAAAGCGTCTGGAATGGCGAACCCGAGCACAAGGAGATGAGAAATGAGGTGCGTTTTGGAAACCTTTCCCGATCACACGTTATACCATCTTCTGGGGTTCTCATGCACGTTTTCGATATAGGAAGCTGCACTTGAACCTGGAGATTTGGGACCCATGGGATGGGTACCACGCAGTACTACTTTAAAGGGTCTGCGTTTCCTCACCCAACCTCACCAAACCTCTCAGCCCCAAGAGTGTCCACACTTATGTCTCAATCAGCTGTGGGTCTAGATATGGTCAATTCAGGTGGTATCACATCCCCTGAACGAATTTTGTAAGAATTTCTCTCTCTTTCACTGTCTTTGTTTCACGGGTTTTTAAAAGTAATTGATTTTTATAATGGGGTTTAGCTGCTTTTCACTGCTGTGTTTCTGCCACTTTACACCCACTTGACTCACAGAGAGATATCAAAACATAGGTTTTAAGATTCTTACTAGTCAGATATATTCTTGGGCGGTGAATAGGGGGTGTTGAGTCCAAATCACTGAGCAAGGAGTAGTTCTTGTCTATTACATATTGGGTTTATGGAACGGTATCTGAGCTAATTTGAAACCCTTGTTTTATGCATCACGCCACATCACCTTTCCCGTTAAGCAGCCATAGTGTGTTTTCTAAACGTGGGACTCTGTTCTGTTTTGTAATTCAGTTCAAGGGTAGCGGTTTTTACATTCCCTCTATAAGTGATATCTTATGATAAGTGTCTTTTTCTGTGTGACTTATTTCACTTAGAATCGTCGTACCTAAATCCACTCATCATGCTGCTACTAGCCTTATGACGTTGATTTCATGGCTGAGTGATATTCCATTGTACATAAGGACCACAACTTCTTTATCCATTTTTCTCTTTCCTGGGATATTTAAGGTGTAACGAAGTGGAGGTTCTTGTCAACAGAGCAGCCCTAAACTTTGGTTTGCCTGTGTCTTGCTGATTTTTAGTTTTCCCAATTTATACGCCCATGAGTGGAAGTGCCCTGTGCTCTCTAAGCTGAGTTTTTTAGATGTTTCAGGACACACCGCACACTTCTCCAGAGTGGCTGCTGGCAATTTACATCCCGCCCATCAGCGTAGCCAGGCTCCCGTTTCTCCATGGCCTGTCCTGCATTTCTGGTTTTGACACTTTATTCAGCATGGCCCTTTTGACCGATGGGAAGCGAGACTTCTTTGTAGCGCTGATTTGCCTTTCCAGGTTGCTTGGTTGGCCAAAAAGTGCGTATGCGTTTTTTCCTGAATATATTCAGGAAAAAACGCATACGCCCTTTTTGGCCAAGGGCATCATTGTCGAGGTTTTGCCGCTTTTCCTGTGCTTTAAAGGCGATTCGAATCTCCCTCCTGAAATCTGTTTCCTGCAATTCTTCCTTGCTTTCCAATCCTCTTCGTTGCCTTCCCTCAATATATTTGTGGACGAGAGTTATCATTTATAAGTCTGCAGGTGTGTGAATTGCAGTGCCCCTGAGCTCCATTTTTCAACTCGCTTTCTTGGGAGCTGGCCGCAAAAGCGTAGGATTGCTTCAGGCCCTATTCTGGTCCCGGGCGGCAGGCTGAGCCTGTGGTTAATTCTTCTTCCTGATGGGAAAGTAGAGTGACCTGTGCCTGTCCCAACACCTAGAGCTAGTCTCTCATTGGTTCCCACTCTTCCCGTTCATCCTCAGGACAAATTGCAACCTGTACGGAACAGGAGGTTAAAGGTGCTGATTCTCCAAGGAGGGAGATTGCTAGTAAAGCGGCTGGAATGGCGAACCCGAGCACAAGGAGATGAGAAATGAGGTGCGTTTTGGAAACCTTTTCCGATCACACGTTATACCATCTTCTGGGTTTCTAATGCATGTTTTCGATGTAGGAAGATGCACTTGAACCTGGAGATTTGGGACCCATGGGATGGGTACCACGCAGTATTACTTTAAAGGGTCTGCGTTTCCTCACCCAACCTCACCAAACCTCTCAGCCCCAAGAGTGTCCACCCTTATGTCTCAATCAGCTGTGGGTCTAGATATGGTCAATCCAGGTGGAATCACAGCCCATGAACGAATTTTGTAAGAATTTCTCTCTCTTTCACTGTCTTTGTTTCACGGGGTTTTTAAAGTAATTGCTTTTTATAATGGGGTTTAGCTGCTTTTTACTGCTGTGTTTATGCCACTTTACACCCACTTGACTGACTTACAGAGAGATATCAATACATAGGTTTTAACATTCTTACTAGTCAGATATATTCATGGGCGGTGAATAGGGGGTGTTGAGTCCAAATCACTGAGCAAGGAGTAGGTCTTGTCTATTACATATTGGGTTTATGGAACGGTATCTGAGCTAATTTGAAACCCTTGTTTTATGCATCACGCCACCTCGCCTTTCCCGTTAAGCAGCCATAGTGTGTTTTCTAAACGTGGGACTCTGTTCTCTTTTGTAATTCAGTTCAAGGGTAGCGGTTTTTACATTCCCTCTATAAGTGATATCTTATGATAAGTGTCTTTTTCTGTGTGACTTATTTCACTTAGAATCGTCGTACCTAAATCCACTCATCATGCTGCTACTAGCCTTATGACATTGATTTCATGGCTGAGTGATATTCCATTGTACATAAGGACCACAACTTCTTTATCCATTTTTCTCTTTCCTGGGATATTTAAGGTGTAACGAAGTGGAGGTTCTTGTCAACAGAGCAGCCCTAAACTTTGGGGTGCCTGTGTCTTGCTGATTTTTAGTTTTCCCAATTTATACGCCCATGAGTGGAAGTGCCCTGTGCTCTCTAAGCTGAGTTTTTTAGATGTTTCAGGACACACCGTACACTTCTTCAGAGTGGCTGTTGGCAATTTACATCCCGCCCATCAGCGTAGCCAGGCTCCCGTTTCTCCATGGCCTGTCCTGCATTTCTGGTTTTGACACTTTATTCAGCATGGCCCTTTTGACCGATGGGAAGCGAGACTTCTTTGTAGCGCTGATTTGCCTTTCCAGGTTGCTTGGTTGGCCAAAAAGGGCGTATGCGTTTTTTCCTGAATATATTCAGGAAAAAACGTATACGCCCTTTTTGGCCAAGGGCATCATTGTCGAGGTTTTGCCGCTTTTCCTGTGCTTTAAAGGCGATTCGAATCTCCCTCCTGAAATCTGTGTCCTGCAATTTTTCCTTGCTTTCCAATCGTCTTCGTTGCCTTCCCTCAATATATTTGTGGACGAGAGTTATCTTTTATAAGTCTGCAGGTTTGTGAATTGCAGTGCCCCTGAGCTCGATTTTTCAACTCGCTTTCTTGGGAGCTGGCCGCAAAAGCGCAGGATTGCTTCAGGCCCTATTCTGGTCCCGGGCGGCAGGCTGAGCCTGTGGTTAATTCTTCTTCCTGATGGGAAAGTAGAGTGACCTGTGCCTGACCCAACACCTAGAGCTAGTCTCTCATTGGTTCCCACTCTTCCCGTTCATCCTCAGGACAAATTGCAACCTGTACGGAACAGGAGGTTAAAGGTGCTGATTCTCCAAGGAGGGAGATTGCTAGTAAAGCGGCTGGAATGGCGAACCCGAGCACAAGGAGATGAGAAATGAGGTGCGTTTTGGAAACCTTTCCCGATCACACTGTGTACCATCTTCTGGGTTTCTCATGCATGATTTCGATGTAGGAAGATGCCCTTGAACCTGGAGATTTGGGACCCATGGGATGGGTACCACGCATTATTACTTTAAAGGGTCTGCGTTTCCTCACCCAACCTCACCAAACCTCTCAGCCCCAAGAGTGTCCACCCTTATGTCTCAATCAGCTGTGGGTCTAGATATGGTCAATCCAGGTGGCATCACAGCCCCTGAACGAATTTTGTAAGAATTTCTCTCTCTTTCACTGTCTTTGTTTCACGGGTTTTTAAAAGTAATTGATTTTTATAATGGGGTTTAGCTGCTTTTTACTGCTGTGTTTATGCCGCTTTACACCCACTTGACTCACTTACAGAGAGATATCAATACATAGATTTTAAGATTCTTACTAATCAGATATATTCTTGGGCGGTGAATAGGGGGTGTTGAGTCCAAATCACTGAGCAAGGAGTAGGTCTTGTCTATTACATATTGGGTTTATGCAACGGTATCTGAGCTAATTTGAAACCCTTGTTTTATGCATCACCCCACCTCACCTTTCCCGTTAAGCAGCCATAGTGTGTTTTCTAAATGTGTGACTCTGCTCTGTTTTTTAATTCAGTTCAAGGGTAGTGGTTTTTACATTCCCTCTATAAGTGATATCTTATGATAAGTGTCTTTTTCTGTGTGACTTATTTCACTTAGAATCGTCGTACCTAAATCCACTCATCATGCTGCTACTAGCCTTATGACGTTGATTTCATGGCTGAGTGATATTCCATTGTACATAAGGACCACAACTTCTTTATCCATTTTTCTCTTTCCTGGGATATTTAAGGTGTAACGAAGTGGAGGTTCTTGTCAACAGAGCAGCCCTAAATTTTGGGGTGCCTGTGTCTTGCTGATTTTTAGTTTTCCCAATTTACACGCCCATGAGTGGAAGTGCCCAGTGCTCTCTAAGCTGATTTTCTTAGATGTTTCAGGACACACCGTACACTTATCTAGAGTGGCTGTTGGCAATTTACATCTCGCCCATCAGCGTAGCCAGGCTCCCGTTTCTCCATGGCCTGTCCTGCATTTCTGGTTTTGACACTTTATTCAGCATGGCCCTTTTGACCGATGGGAAGCGAGACTTCTTTGTAGCGCTGATTTGCCTTTCCAGGTTGCTTGGTTGGCCAAAAAGGGCGTATGCGTTTTTTCCTGAATATATTCAGGAAAAAACTATACGCCCTTTTTGGCCATGGGCATCATTGTCGAGGTTTTGCTGCTTTCCTGTGCTTTAAAGGCGATTCGAATCTCCCTCCTGAAATTTGTTTCCTGCAATTCTGCCTTGCTTTCCAATCCTCTTCGTTGCCTTCCCTCAATATATTTGTGGACGAGAGTTATCATTTATAAGTCTGCAGGTTTGTGAATTGCAGTGCCCCTGAGCTCCATTTTTCAACTCGCTTTCTTGGGAGCTGGCCGCAAAAGCGCAGGATTGCTTCAGGCCCTATTGTGGTCCCGGGCGGCAGGCTGAGCCTGTGGTTAATTCTTCTTCCTGATGGGAAAATAGAGTGACCTGTGCCTGTCCAAACACCTAGAGCTAGTCTCTCATTGGTTCCCACTCTTCCCGTTCATCCTCAGGACAAATTGCAACCTGTACGGAACAGGAGGTTAAAGGTGCTGATTCTCCAAGGAGGGAGATTGCTAGTAAAGCGGCTGGAATGGCGAACCCGAGCACAAGGAGATGAGAAATGAGGTGCGTTTTGGAAACCTTTCCCGATCACACGGTGTACCATCTTCTGGGTTTCTCATGCATGTTTTCGATGTAGGAAGATGCCCTTGAACCTGGAGATTTGGGACCCATGGGATGGGTACCACGCAGTATTACTTTAAAGGGTCTGCGTTTCCTCACCCAACCTCACCAAACCTCTCAGCCCCAAGAGTGTCCACGCTTATGTCTCAATCAGCTGTGGGTCTAGATATGGTCAATCCAGGTGGCATCACAACCCCTGAACGAATTTTGTAAGAATTTCTCTCTCTTTCACTGTCTTTGTTTCACGGGTTTTTAAAAGTAATTGATTTTTATAATGGGGTTTAGCTGCTTTTTACTGCTGTGTTTATGCCGCTTTACACCCACTTGACTCACTTACAGAGAGATATCAATACATAGGTTTTAAGATTCTTATTAGTCAGATATATTCTTGGGCGGTGAATAGGGGGTGTTGAGTCCAAATCACTGAGCAAGGAGTAGGTCTTGTCTATTACATATTGGGTTTATGGAACGGTATCTGAGCTAATTTGAAACCCTTGTTTTATGCATCACCCCACCTCACCTTTCCCTTTAAGCAGCCATAGTGTGTTTTCTAAACGTGGGACTCTGTTCTGTTTTGTAATTCAGTTCAAGGGTAGCGGTTTTAACATTCCCTCTATAAGTGATATCTTATGATAAGTGTCTTTTTCTGTGTGACTTATTTCACTTAGAATCGTCGTACCTAAATCCACTCATCATGCTGCTACTAGCCTTATGACGTTGATTTCATGGCTGAGTGATATTCCATTGTACATAAGGACCACAACTTCTTTATCCATTTTTCTCTTTCCTGGGATATTTAAGGTGTAACGAAGTGGAGGTTCTTGTCAACAGAGCAGCCCTAAACTTTGGTTTGCCTGTGTCTTTCTGATTTTTAGTTTTCCCAATTTATACGCCCATGAGTGGAAGTGCCCTGTGCTCTCTAAGCTGAGTTTTTTAGATGTTTCAGGACACACCGTACACTTCTCCAGAGTGGCTGCTGGCAATTTACATCCCGCCCATCAGCGTAGCCAGGCTCCCGTTTCTCCATGGCCTGTCCTGCATTTCTGGTTTTGACACTTTATTCAGCATGGCCCTTTTGACCGATGGGAAGCGAGACTTCTTTGTAGCGCTGATTTGCCTTTCCAGGTTGCTTGGTTGGCCAAAAAGTGCGTATGCGTTTTTTCCTGAATATATTCAGGAAAAAACGCATACGCCCATTTTGGCCAAGGGCATCATTGTCGAGGTTTTGCCGCTTTTCCTGTGCTTTAAAGGCGATTCGAATCTCCCTCCCGAAATCTGTTTCCTGCAATTCTTCCTTGCTTTCCAATCCTCTTCGTTGCCTTCCCTCAATATATTTGTGGACGAGAGTTATCATTTATAAGTCTGCAGGTGTGTGAATTGCAGTGCCCCTGAGCTCCATTTTTCAACTCGCTTTCTTGGGAGCTGGCCGCAAAAGCGTAGGATTGCTTCAGGCCCTATTCTGGTCCCGGGCGGCAGGCTGAGCCTGTGGTTAATTCTTCTTCCTGATGGGAAAGTAGAGTGACCTGTGCCTGTCCCAACACCTAGAGCTAGTCTCTCATTGGTTCCCACTCTTCCCGTTCATCCTCAGGACAAATTGCAACCTGTACGGAACAGGAGGTTAAAGGTGCTGATTCTCCAAGGAGGGAGATTCCTAGTAAAGCGGCTGGAATGGCGAACCCGAGCACAAGGAGATGAGAAATGAGGTGCGTTTTGGAAACCTTTCCCGATCACACGTTATACCATCTTCTGGGTTTCTCATGCATGTTTTCGATGTAGGAAGATGCACTTGAACCTGGAGATTTGGGACCCATGGGATGGGTACCACGCAGTATTACTTTAAAGGGTCTGCGTTTCCTCACCCAACATCACCAAACCTCTCAGCCCCAAGAGTGTCCACGCTTATGTCTCAATCAGCTGTGGGTCTAGATATGGTCAATCCAGGTGGAATCACAGCCCCTGAACGAATTTTGTAAGAATTTCTCTCTCTTTCACTGTCTTTGTTTCACGGGGTTTTTAAAGTAATTGATTTTTATAATGGGGTTTAGCTGCTTTTTACTGCTGTGTTTATGCCACTTTACACCCACTTGACTGACTTACAGAGAGATATCAATACATAGGTTTTAACATTCTTACTAGTCAGATATATTCATGGGCGGTGAATAGGGGGTGTTGAGTCCAAATCACTGAGCAAGGAGTAGGTCTTGTCTATTACATATTGGGTTTATGGAACGGTATCTGAGCTAATTTGAAACCCTTGTTTTATGCATCACGCCACCTCACCTTTCCCGTTAAGCAGCCATAGTGTGTTTTCTAAACGTGGGACTCTGTTCTGTTTTGTAATTCAGTTCAAGGGTAGCGGTTTTTACATTCCCTCTATAAGTGATATCTTATGATAAGTGTCTTTTTCTGTGTGACTTATTTCACTTAGAACCGTCGTACCTAAATCCACTCATCATGCTGCTACTAGCCTTATGACGTTGATTTCATGGCTGAGTGATATTCCATTGTACATAAGGACCACAACTTCTTTATGCATTTTTCTCTTTCCTGGGATATTTAAGGTGTAACGAAGTGGAGGTTCTTGTCAACAGAGCAGCCCTAAACTTTGGGGTGCCTGTGTCTTGCTGATTTTTAGTTTTCCCAATTTATACGCCAATGAGTGGAAGTGCCCTGTGCTCTCTAAGCTGAGTTTTTTAGATGTTTCAGGACACACCGTACACTTCTTCAGAGTGGCTGTTGGCAATTTACATCCCGCCCATCAGCGTAGCCAGGCTCCCGTTTCTCCATGGCCTGTCCTGCATTTCTGGTTTTGACACTTTATTCAGCATGGCCCTTTTGACCGATGGGAAGCGAGACTTCTTTGTAGCGCTGATTTGCCTTTCCAGGTTGCTTGGTTGGCCAAAAAGGGCGTATGCGTTTTTTCCTGAATATATTCAGGAAAAAACGTATACGCCCTTTTTGGCCAAGGGCATCATTGTCGAGGTTTTGCCGCTTTTCCTGTGCTTTAAAGGCGATTCGAATCTCCCTCCTGAAATCTGTGTCCTGCAATTTTTCCTTGCTTTCCAATCCTCTTCGTTGCCTTCCCTCAATATATTTGTGGACGAGAGTTATCATTTATAAGTCTGCAGGTTTGTGAATTGCAGTGCCCCTGAGCTCGATTTTTCAACTCGCTTTCTTGGGAGCTGGCCGCAAAAGCGCAGGATTGCTTCAGGCCCTATTCTGGTCCCGGGCGGCAGGCTGAGCCTGTGGTTAATTCTTCTTCCTGATGGGAAAGTAGAGTGACCTGTGCCTGTCCCAACACCTAGAGCTAGTCTCTCATTGGTTCCCACTCTTCCCGTTCATCCTCAGGACAAATTGCAACCTGTAAGGAACAGGAGGTTAAAGGTGCTGATTCTCCAAGGAGGGAGATTGCTAGTAAAGCGTCTGGAATGGCGAACCCGAGCACAAGGAGATGAGAAATGAGGTGCGTTTTGGAAACCTTTCCCGATCACACGTTATACCATCTTCTGGGGTTCTCATGCACGTTTTCGATATAGGAAGCTGCACTTGAACCTGGAGATTTGGGACCCATGGGATGGGTACCACGCAGTACTACTTTAAAGGGTCTGCGTTTCCTCACCCAACCTCACCAAACCTCTCAGCCCCAAGAGTGTCCACACTTATGTCTCAATCAGCTGTGGGTCTAGATATGGTCAATTCAGGTGGTATCACATCCCCTGAACGAATTTTGTAAGAATTTCTCTCTCTTTCACTGTCTTTGTTTCACGGGTTTTTAAAAGTAATTGATTTTTATAATGGGGTTTAGCTGCTTTTCACTGCTGTGTTTCTGCCACTTTACACCCACTTGACTCACAGAGAGATATCAAAACATAGGTTTTAAGATTCTTACTAGTCAGATATATTCTTGGGCGGTGAATAGGGGGTGTTGAGTCCAAATCACTGAGCAAGGAGTAGTTCTTGTCTATTACATATTGGGTTTATGGAACGGTATCTGAGCTAATTTGAAACCCTTGTTTTATGCATCACGCCACATCACCTTTCCCGTTAAGCAGCCATAGTGTGTTTTCTAAACGTGGGACTCTGTTCTGTTTTGTAATTCAGTTCAAGGGTAGCGGTTTTTACATTCCCTCTATAAGTGATATCTTATGATAAGTGTCTTTTTCTGTGTGACTTATTTCACTTAGAATCGTCGTACCTAAATCCACTCATCATGCTGCTACTAGCCTTATGACGTTGATTTCATGGCTGAGTGATATTCCATTGTACATAAGGACCACAACTTCTTTATCCATTTTTCTCTTTCCTGGGATATTTAAGGTGTAACGAAGTGGAGGTTCTTGTCAACAGAGCAGCCCTAAACTTTGGTTTGCCTGTGTCTTGCTGATTTTTAGTTTTCCCAATTTATACGCCCATGAGTGGAAGTGCCCTGTGCTCTCTAAGCTGAGTTTTTTAGATGTTTCAGGACACACCGCACACTTCTCCAGAGTGGCTGCTGGCAATTTACATCCCGCCCATCAGCGTAGCCAGGCTCCCGTTTCTCCATGGCCTGTCCTGCATTTCTGGTTTTGACACTTTATTCAGCATGGCCCTTTTGACCGATGGGAAGCGAGACTTCTTTGTAGCGCTGATTTGCCTTTCCAGGTTGCTTGGTTGGCCAAAAAGTGCGTATGCGTTTTTTCCTGAATATATTCAGGAAAAAACGCATACGCCCTTTTTGGCCAAGGGCATCATTGTCGAGGTTTTGCCGCTTTTCCTGTGCTTTAAAGGCGATTCGAATCTCCCTCCTGAAATCTGTTTCCTGCAATTCTTCCTTGCTTTCCAATCCTCTTCGTTGCCTTCCCTCAATATATTTGTGGACGAGAGTTATCATTTATAAGTCTGCAGGTGTGTGAATTGCAGTGCCCCTGAGCTCCATTTTTCAACTCGCTTTCTTGGGAGCTGGCCGCAAAAGCGTAGGATTGCTTCAGGCCCTATTCTGGTCCCGGGCGGCAGGCTGAGCCTGTGGTTAATTCTTCTTCCTGATGGGAAAGTAGAGTGACCTGTGCCTGTCCCAACACCTAGAGCTAGTCTCTCATTGGTTCCCACTCTTCCCGTTCATCCTCAGGACAAATTGCAACCTGTAAGGAACAGGAGGTTAAAGGTGCTGATTCTCCAAGGAGGGAGATTGCTAGTAAAGCGTCTGGAATGGCGAACCCGAGCACAAGGAGATGAGAAATGAGGTGCGTTTTGGAAACCTTTCCCGATCACACGTTATACCATCTTCTGGGGTTCTCATGCACGTTTTCGATATAGGAAGCTGCACTTGAACCTGGAGATTTGGGACCCATGGGATGGGTACCACGCAGTACTACTTTAAAGGGTCTGCGTTTCCTCACCCAACCTCACCAAACCTCTCAGCCCCAAGAGTGTCCACACTTATGTCTCAATCAGCTGTGGGTCTAGATATGGTCAATTCAGGTGGTATCACATCCCCTGAACGAATTTTGTAAGAATTTCTCTCTCTTTCACTGTCTTTGTTTCACGGGTTTTTAAAAGTAATTGATTTTTATAATGGGGTTTAGCTGCTTTTCACTGCTGTGTTTCTGCCACTTTACACCCACTTGACTCACAGAGAGATATCAAAACATAGGTTTTAAGATTCTTACTAGTCAGATATATTCTTGGGCGGTGAATAGGGGGTGTTGAGTCCAAATCACTGAGCAAGGAGTAGTTCTTGTCTATTACATATTGGGTTTATGGAACGGTATCTGAGCTAATTTGAAACCCTTGTTTTATGCATCACGCCACATCACCTTTCCCGTTAAGCAGCCATAGTGTGTTTTCTAAACGTGGGACTCTGTTCTGTTTTGTAATTCAGTTCAAGGGTAGCGGTTTTTACATTCCCTCTATAAGTGATATCTTATGATAAGTGTCTTTTTCTGTGTGACTTATTTCACTTAGAATCGTCGTACCTAAATCCACTCATCATGCTGCTACTAGCCTTATGACGTTGATTTCATGGCTGAGTGATATTCCATTGTACATAAGGACCACAACTTCTTTATCCATTTTTCTCTTTCCTGGGATATTTAAGGTGTAACGAAGTGGAGGTTCTTGTCAACAGAGCAGCCCTAAACTTTGGTTTGCCTGTGTCTTGCTGATTTTTAGTTTTCCCAATTTATACGCCCATGAGTGGAAGTGCCCTGTGCTCTCTAAGCTGAGTTTTTTAGATGTTTCAGGACACACCGCACACTTCTCCAGAGTGGCTGCTGGCAATTTACATCCCGCCCATCAGCGTAGCCAGGCTCCCGTTTCTCCATGGCCTGTCCTGCATTTCTGGTTTTGACACTTTATTCAGCATGGCCCTTTTGACCGATGGGAAGCGAGACTTCTTTGTAGCGCTGATTTGCCTTTCCAGGTTGCTTGGTTGGCCAAAAAGTGCGTATGCGTTTTTTCCTGAATATATTCAGGAAAAAACGCATACGCCCTTTTTGGCCAAGGGCATCATTGTCGAGGTTTTGCCGCTTTTCCTGTGCTTTAAAGGCGATTCGAATCTCCCTCCTGAAATCTGTTTCCTGCAATTCTTCCTTGCTTTCCAATCCTCTTCGTTGCCTTCCCTCAATATATTTGTGGACGAGAGTTATCATTTATAAGTCTGCAGGTGTGTGAATTGCAGTGCCCCTGAGCTCCATTTTTCAACTCGCTTTCTTGGGAGCTGGCCGCAAAAGCGTAGGATTGCTTCAGGCCCTATTCTGGTCCCGGGCGGCAGGCTGAGCCTGTGGTTAATTCTTCTTCCTGATGGGAAAGTAGAGTGACCTGTGCCTGTCCCAACACCTAGAGCTAGTCTCTCATTGGTTCCCACTCTTCCCGTTCATCCTCAGGACAAATTGCAACCTGTACGGAACAGGAGGTTAAAGGTGCTGATTCTCCAAGGAGGGAGATTGCTAGTAAAGCGGCTGGAATGGCGAACCCGAGCACAAGGAGATGAGAAATGAGGTGCGTTTTGGAAACCTTTTCCGATCACACGTTATACCATCTTCTGGGTTTCTAATGCATGTTTTCGATGTAGGAAGATGCACTTGAACCTGGAGATTTGGGACCCATGGGATGGGTACCACGCAGTATTACTTTAAAGGGTCTGCGTTTCCTCACCCAACCTCACCAAACCTCTCAGCCCCAAGAGTGTCCACCCTTATGTCTCAATCAGCTGTGGGTCTAGATATGGTCAATCCAGGTGGAATCACAGCCCATGAACGAATTTTGTAAGAATTTCTCTCTCTTTCACTGTCTTTGTTTCACGGGGTTTTTAAAGTAATTGCTTTTTATAATGGGGTTTAGCTGCTTTTTACTGCTGTGTTTATGCCACTTTACACCCACTTGACTGACTTACAGAGAGATATCAATACATAGGTTTTAACATTCTTACTAGTCAGATATATTCATGGGCGGTGAATAGGGGGTGTTGAGTCCAAATCACTGAGCAAGGAGTAGGTCTTGTCTATTACATATTGGGTTTATGGAACGGTATCTGAGCTAATTTGAAACCCTTGTTTTATGCATCACGCCACCTCGCCTTTCCCGTTAAGCAGCCATAGTGTGTTTTCTAAACGTGGGACTCTGTTCTCTTTTGTAATTCAGTTCAAGGGTAGCGGTTTTTACATTCCCTCTATAAGTGATATCTTATGATAAGTGTCTTTTTCTGTGTGACTTATTTCACTTAGAATCGTCGTACCTAAATCCACTCATCATGCTGCTACTAGCCTTATGACATTGATTTCATGGCTGAGTGATATTCCATTGTACATAAGGACCACAACTTCTTTATCCATTTTTCTCTTTCCTGGGATATTTAAGGTGTAACGAAGTGGAGGTTCTTGTCAACAGAGCAGCCCTAAACTTTGGGGTGCCTGTGTCTTGCTGATTTTTAGTTTTCCCAATTTATACGCCCATGAGTGGAAGTGCCCTGTGCTCTCTAAGCTGAGTTTTTTAGATGTTTCAGGACACACCGTACACTTCTTCAGAGTGGCTGTTGGCAATTTACATCCCGCCCATCAGCGTAGCCAGGCTCCCGTTTCTCCATGGCCTGTCCTGCATTTCTGGTTTTGACACTTTATTCAGCATGGCCCTTTTGACCGATGGGAAGCGAGACTTCTTTGTAGCGCTGATTTGCCTTTCCAGGTTGCTTGGTTGGCCAAAAAGGGCGTATGCGTTTTTTCCTGAATATATTCAGGAAAAAACGTATACGCCCTTTTTGGCCAAGGGCATCATTGTCGAGGTTTTGCCGCTTTTCCTGTGCTTTAAAGGCGATTCGAATCTCCCTCCTGAAATCTGTGTCCTGCAATTTTTCCTTGCTTTCCAATCGTCTTCGTTGCCTTCCCTCAATATATTTGTGGACGAGAGTTATCTTTTATAAGTCTGCAGGTTTGTGAATTGCAGTGCCCCTGAGCTCGATTTTTCAACTCGCTTTCTTGGGAGCTGGCCGCAAAAGCGCAGGATTGCTTCAGGCCCTATTCTGGTCCCGGGCGGCAGGCTGAGCCTGTGGTTAATTCTTCTTCCTGATGGGAAAGTAGAGTGACCTGTGCCTGACCCAACACCTAGAGCTAGTCTCTCATTGGTTCCCACTCTTCCCGTTCATCCTCAGGACAAATTGCAACCTGTACGGAACAGGAGGTTAAAGGTGCTGATTCTCCAAGGAGGGAGATTGCTAGTAAAGCGGCTGGAATGGCGAACCCGAGCACAAGGAGATGAGAAATGAGGTGCGTTTTGGAAACCTTTCCCGATCACACTGTGTACCATCTTCTGGGTTTCTCATGCATGATTTCGATGTAGGAAGATGCCCTTGAACCTGGAGATTTGGGACCCATGGGATGGGTACCACGCATTATTACTTTAAAGGGTCTGCGTTTCCTCACCCAACCTCACCAAACCTCTCAGCCCCAAGAGTGTCCACCCTTATGTCTCAATCAGCTGTGGGTCTAGATATGGTCAATCCAGGTGGCATCACAGCCCCTGAACGAATTTTGTAAGAATTTCTCTCTCTTTCACTGTCTTTGTTTCACGGGTTTTTAAAAGTAATTGATTTTTATAATGGGGTTTAGCTGCTTTTTACTGCTGTGTTTATGCCGCTTTACACCCACTTGACTCACTTACAGAGAGATATCAATACATAGATTTTAAGATTCTTACTAATCAGATATATTCTTGGGCGGTGAATAGGGGGTGTTGAGTCCAAATCACTGAGCAAGGAGTAGGTCTTGTCTATTACATATTGGGTTTATGCAACGGTATCTGAGCTAATTTGAAACCCTTGTTTTATGCATCACCCCACCTCACCTTTCCCGTTAAGCAGCCATAGTGTGTTTTCTAAATGTGTGACTCTGCTCTGTTTTTTAATTCAGTTCAAGGGTAGTGGTTTTTACATTCCCTCTATAAGTGATATCTTATGATAAGTGTCTTTTTCTGTGTGACTTATTTCACTTAGAATCGTCGTACCTAAATCCACTCATCATGCTGCTACTAGCCTTATGACGTTGATTTCATGGCTGAGTGATATTCCATTGTACATAAGGACCACAACTTCTTTATCCATTTTTCTCTTTCCTGGGATATTTAAGGTGTAACGAAGTGGAGGTTCTTGTCAACAGAGCAGCCCTAAATTTTGGGGTGCCTGTGTCTTGCTGATTTTTAGTTTTCCCAATTTACACGCCCATGAGTGGAAGTGCCCAGTGCTCTCTAAGCTGATTTTCTTAGATGTTTCAGGACACACCGTACACTTATCTAGAGTGGCTGTTGGCAATTTACATCTCGCCCATCAGCGTAGCCAGGCTCCCGTTTCTCCATGGCCTGTCCTGCATTTCTGGTTTTGACACTTTATTCAGCATGGCCCTTTTGACCGATGGGAAGCGAGACTTCTTTGTAGCGCTGATTTGCCTTTCCAGGTTGCTTGGTTGGCCAAAAAGGGCGTATGCGTTTTTTCCTGAATATATTCAGGAAAAAACTATACGCCCTTTTTGGCCATGGGCATCATTGTCGAGGTTTTGCTGCTTTCCTGTGCTTTAAAGGCGATTCGAATCTCCCTCCTGAAATTTGTTTCCTGCAATTCTGCCTTGCTTTCCAATCCTCTTCGTTGCCTTCCCTCAATATATTTGTGGACGAGAGTTATCATTTATAAGTCTGCAGGTTTGTGAATTGCAGTGCCCCTGAGCTCCATTTTTCAACTCGCTTTCTTGGGAGCTGGCCGCAAAAGCGCAGGATTGCTTCAGGCCCTATTGTGGTCCCGGGCGGCAGGCTGAGCCTGTGGTTAATTCTTCTTCCTGATGGGAAAATAGAGTGACCTGTGCCTGTCCAAACACCTAGAGCTAGTCTCTCATTGGTTCCCACTCTTCCCGTTCATCCTCAGGACAAATTGCAACCTGTACGGAACAGGAGGTTAAAGGTGCTGATTCTCCAAGGAGGGAGATTGCTAGTAAAGCGGCTGGAATGGCGAACCCGAGCACAAGGAGATGAGAAATGAGGTGCGTTTTGGAAACCTTTCCCGATCACACGGTGTACCATCTTCTGGGTTTCTCATGCATGTTTTCGATGTAGGAAGATGCCCTTGAACCTGGAGATTTGGGACCCATGGGATGGGTACCACGCAGTATTACTTTAAAGGGTCTGCGTTTCCTCACCCAACCTCACCAAACCTCTCAGCCCCAAGAGTGTCCACGCTTATGTCTCAATCAGCTGTGGGTCTAGATATGGTCAATCCAGGTGGCATCACAACCCCTGAACGAATTTTGTAAGAATTTCTCTCTCTTTCACTGTCTTTGTTTCACGGGTTTTTAAAAGTAATTGATTTTTATAATGGGGTTTAGCTGCTTTTTACTGCTGTGTTTATGCCGCTTTACACCCACTTGACTCACTTACAGAGAGATATCAATACATAGGTTTTAAGATTCTTATTAGTCAGATATATTCTTGGGCGGTGAATAGGGGGTGTTGAGTCCAAATCACTGAGCAAGGAGTAGGTCTTGTCTATTACATATTGGGTTTATGGAACGGTATCTGAGCTAATTTGAAACCCTTGTTTTATGCATCACCCCACCTCACCTTTCCCTTTAAGCAGCCATAGTGTGTTTTCTAAACGTGGGACTCTGTTCTGTTTTGTAATTCAGTTCAAGGGTAGCGGTTTTTACATTCTCTCTATAAGTGATATCTTATGATAAGTGTCTTTTTCTGTGTGACTTATTTCACTTAGAATCGTCGTACCTAAATCCACTCATCATGCTGCTACTAGCCTTATGACGTTGATTTCATGGCTGAGTGATATTCCATTGTACATAAGGACCACAACTTCTTTATCCATTTTTCTCTTTCCTGGGATATTTAAGGTGTAACGAAGTGGAGGTTCTTGTCAACAGAGCAGCCCTAATCTTTGGGGTGCCTGTGTCTTGCTGATTTTTAGATTTCCCAATTTACACGCCCATGAGTGGAAGTGCCCTATGCTCTCTAAGCTGAGTTTTTTAGATGTTTCAGGACACGCCGTACAGTTCTCCAGAGTGGCTGTTGGCAATTTACATCCCACCCATCAGCGTAGCCAGGCTCCCGTTTCTCCATGGCCTGTCCTGCATTTCTGGTTTTGACACTTTATTCAGCATGGCCCTTTTGACCGATGGGAAGCGAGACTTCTTTGTAGCGCTGATTTGCCTTTCCAGGTTGCTTGGTTGGCCAAAAAGGGCGTATGCGTTTTTTCCTGAATATATTCAGGAAAAAACGCATACGCCCTTTTTGGCCAAGGGCATCATTGTCGAGGTTTTGCCGCTTTTCCTGTGCTTTAAAGGCGATTCGAATCTCCCTCCTGAAATCTGTTTCCTGCAATTCTGCCTTGCTTTCCAATCCTCTTCGTTGCCTTCCCTCAATATATTTGTGGACGAGAGTTATCATTTATAAGTCTGCAGGTTTGTGAATTGCAGTGCCCCGAGCTCCATTTTTCAACTCGCTTTCTTGGGAGCTGGCCGCAAAAGCGCAGGATTGCTTCAGGCACTATTGTGGTCCCTGGCGGCAGGCTGAGCCTGTGGTTAATTCTTCTTCCTGATGGGAAAGTAGAGTGACCTGTGCCTGACCCAACACCTAGAGCTAGTCTCTCATTGGTTCCCACTCTTCCCGTTCATCCTCAGGACAAATTGCAACCTGTACGGAACAGGAGGTTAAAGGTGCTGATTCTCCAAGGAGGGAGATTGCTAGTAAAGCGGCTGGAATGGCGAACCCGAGCACAAGGAGATGAGAAATGAGGTGCGTTTTGGAAACCTTTCCCGATCACACTGTGTACCATCTTCTGGATTTCTCATGCATGATTTCGATGTAGGAAGATGCCCTTGAACCTGGAGGATTGGGACCCATGGGATGGGTACCACGCAGTATTACTTTAAAGGGTCTGCGTTTCCTCACCCAACCTCACCAAACCTCTCAGCCCCAAGAGTGTCCACCCTTATGTCTCAATCAGCTGTGGGTCTAGATATGGTCAATCCAGGTGGCATCACAGCCCCTGAACGAATTTTGTAAGAATTTCTCTCTCTTTCACTGTCTTTGTTTCACGGGTTTTTAAAAGTAATTGATTTTTATAATGGGGTTTAGCTGCTTTTTACTGCTGTGTTTATGCCGCTTTACACCCACTTGACTCACTTACAGAGAGATATCAATACATAGGTTTTAAGATTCTTACTAGTCAGATATATTCTTGGGCGGTGAATAGGGGGTGTTGAGTCCAAATCACTGAGCAAGGAGTAGGTCTTGTCTGTTACATATTGGGTTTATGGAACGGTATCTGAGCTAATTTGAAACCCTTGTTTTATGCATCACCCCACCTCACCTTTCCCTTTAAGCAGCCATAGTGTGTTTTCTAAACGTGGGACTCTGTTGTGTTTTGTAATTCAGTTCAAGGGTAGCGGTTTTTACATTCCCTCTATAAGTGATATCTTATGATAAGTGTCTTTTTCTGTGTGACTTATTTCACTTAGAATCGTCGTACCTAAATCCACTCATCACGCTGCTACTAGCCGTATGACGTTGATTTCATGGCTGAGTGATATTCCATTGTACATAAGGACCACAACTTCTTTATCCATTTTTCTCTTTCCTGGGATATTTAAGGTGTAACGAAGTGGAGGTTCTTGTCAACAGTGCAGCCCTAAACTTTGGGGTGCCTGTGTCTTGCTGATTTTTAGTTTTCCCAATTTACACGCCCATGAGTGGAAGTGCCCTATGCTCTCTAAGCTGAGTTTTTTAGATGTTTCAGGACAAACCGTACACTTCTCCAGAGTGGCTGTTGGCAATTTACATCCCGCACATCAGCGTAGGCAGGCTCCCGTTTCTCCATGGCCTGTCCTGCATTTCTGGTTTTGACACTTTATTCAGCATGGCCCTTTTGACCGATGGGAAGCGAGACTTCTTTGTAGCGCTGATTTGCCTTTCCAGGTTGCTTGGTTGGCCAAAAAGGGCGTATGCGTTTTTTCCTGAATATATTCCGGAAAAAGCGCATACGCCCTTTTTGACCAAGGGCATCATTGTCGAGGTTTTGCCGCTTTTCCTGTGCTTTAAAGGCGATTCGAATCTCCCTCCTGAAATCTGTTTCCTGCAATTCTGCCTTGCTTTCAAATCCTCTTCGTTGCCTTCCCTCAATATATTTTTGGACGAGAGTCATCATTTATGAGTCTGCAGGTTTGTGAATTGCAGTGCCCCTGAGTTCCATTTTTCAACTCACTTTGTTGGGAGCTGGCCGCAAAAGCGCAGGATTGCTTCTGGCCCTATTCTGGTCCCGGGCGGCAGGCTGAGCCTGTGGTTAATTCTTCTTCCTGATGGGAAAATAGAGTGACCTGTGCCTGTCCCAACACCTAGAGCTAGTCTCGCATTGGTTCCCGCTCTTCCCGTTTATCCTCAGGACAAATTGCAACCTGTATGGAACAGGAGGTTAAAGGTGCTGATTCTCCAAGGAGGGAGATTGCTAGTAAAGCGGCTGGAATGGCGAACCCGAGCACAAGGAGATGAGAAATGAGGTGCGTTTTGGAAACCTTTCCCGATCACACTGTGTACCATCTTCTGGGTTTCTCATGCATGATTTCGATGTAGGAAGATGCCCTTGAACCTGGAGATTTGGGACCCATGGGATGGGTACCACGCAGTATTACTTTAAAGGGTCTGCGTTTCCTCACCCAACCTCACCAAACCTCTCAGCCCCAAGAGTGTCCACGCTTATGTCTCAATCAGCTGTGGGTCTAGATATGGTCAATCCAGGTGGCATCACAACCCCTGAACGAATTTTGTAAGAATTTCTCTCTCTTTCACTGTCTTTGTTTCACGGGTTTTTAAAAGTAATTGATTTTTATAATGGGGTTTAGCTGCTTTTTACTGCTGTGTTTATGCCGCTTTACACCCACTTGACTCACTTACAGAGAGATATCAATACATAGGTTTTAAGATTCTTACTAATCAGATATATTCTTGGGCGGTGAATAGGGGGTGTTGAGTCCAAATCACTGAGCAAGGAGTAGGTCTTGTCTATTACATATTGGGTTTATGCAACGGTATCTGAGCTAATTTGAAACCCTTGTTTTATGCATCACCCCACCTCACCTTTCCCGTTAAGCAGCCATAGTGTGTTTTCTAAACGTGTGACTCTGCTCTGTTTTTTAATTCAGTTCAAGGGTAGCGGTTTTTACATTCCCTCTATAAGTGATATCTTATGATAAGTGTCTTTTTCTGTGTGACTTATTTCACTTAGAATCGTCGTACCTAAATCCACTCATCATGCTGCTACTAGCCTTATGACGTTGATTTCATGGCTGAGTGATATTCCATTGTACATAAGGACCACAACTTCTTTATCCATTTTTCTCTTTCCTGGGATATTTAAGGTGTAACGAAGTGGAGGTTCTTGTCAACAGATCAGCCCTAAACTTTGGGGTGCCTGTGTCTTGCTGATTTTTAGTTTTCCCAATTTATACGCCAATGAGTGGAAGTGCCCTGTGCTCTCGAAGCTGAGTTTTTTAGATGTTTCAGGACACACCGTACACTTCTCCAGAGTGGCTGTTGGCAATTTACATCTCGCCCATCAGCGTAGCCAGGCTCCCGTTTCTCCATGGCCTGTCCTGCATTTCTGGTTTTGACACTTTATTCAGCATGGCCCTTTTGACCGATGGGAAGCGAGACTTCTTTGTAGCGCTGATTTGCCTTTCCAGGTTGCTTGGTTGGCCAAAAAGGGCGTATGCGTTTTTTCCTGAATATATTCAGGAAAAAACGCATACGCCCTTTTTGGCCAAGGGCATCATTGTCGAGGTTTTGCCGCTTTTCCTGTGCTTTAAAGGCGATTCGAATCTCCCTCCTGAAATCTGTTTCCTGCAATTCTGCCTTGCTTTCCAATCCTCTTCGTTGCCTTCCCTCAATATATTTGTGGACGAGAGTTATCATTTATAAGTCTGCAGGTTTGTGAATTGCAGTGCCCCGAGCTCCATTTTTCAACTCGCTTTCTTGGGAGCTGGCCGCAAAAGCGCAGGATTGCTTCAGGCCCTATTGTGGTCCCGGGCGGCAGGCTGAGCCTGTGGTTAATTCTTCTTCCTGATGGGAAAATAGAGTGACCTGTGCCTGTCCAAACACCTAGAGCTAGTCTCTCATTGGTTCCCACTCTTCCCGTTCATCCTCAGGACAAATTGCAACCTGTACGGAACAGGAGGTTAAAGGTGCTGATTCTCCAAGGAGGGAGATTGCTAGTAAAGCGGCTGGAATGGCGAACCCGAGCACAAGGAGATGAGAAATGAGGTGCGTTTTGGAAACCTTTCCCGATCACACGGTGTACCATCTTCTGGGTTTCTCATGCATGTTTTCGATGTAGGAAGATGCCCTTGAACCTGGAGATTTGGGACCCATGGGATGGGTACCACGCAGTATTACTTTAAAGGGTCTGCGTTTCCTCACCCAACCTCACCAAACCTCTCAGCCCCAAGAGTGTCCACGCTTATGTCTCAATCAGCTGTGGGTCTAGATATGGTCAATCCAGGTGGCATCACAGCCCCTGAACGAATTTTGTAAGAATTTCTCTCTCTTTCACTGTCTTTGTTTCACGGGTTTTTAAAAGTAATTGATTTTTATAATGGGGTTTAGCTGCTTTTTACTGCTGTGTTTATGCCGCTTTACACCCTCTTGACTCACTTACAGAGAGATATCAATACATAGGTTTTAAGATTCTTATTAGTCAGATATATTCTTGGGCGGTGAATAGGGGGTGTTGAGTCCAAATCACTGAGCAAGGAGTAGGTCTTGTCTATTACATATTGGGTTTATGGAACGGTATCTGAGCTAATTTGAAACCCTTGTTTTATGCATCACCCCACCTCACCTTTCCCTTTAAGCAGCCATAGTGTGTTTTCTAAACGTGGGACTCTGTTCTGTTTTGTAATTCAGTTCAAGGGTAGCGGTTTTTACATTCCCTCTATAAGTGATATCTTATGATAAGTGTCTTTTTCTGTGTGACTTATTTCACTTAGAATCGTCATACCTAAATCCACTCATCATGCTGCTACTAGCCTTATGACGTTGATTTCATGTCTGAGTGATATTCCATTGTACATAAGGACCACAACTTCTTTATCCATTTTTCTCTTTCCTGGGATATTTAAGGTGTAACGAAGTGGAGGTTCTTGTCAACAGAGCAGCCCTAATCTTTGGGGTGCCTGTGTCTTGCTGATTTTTACATTTCCCAATTTACACGCCCATGAGTGGAAGTGCCCTATGCTCTCTAAGCTGAGTTTTTTAGATGTTTCAGGACACGCCGTACAGTTCTCCAGAGTGGCTGTTGGCAATTTACATCCCACCCATCAGCGTAGCCAGGCTCCCGTTTCTCCATGGCCTGTCCTGCATTTCTGGTTTTGACACTTTATTCAGCATGGCCCTTTTGACCGATGGGAAGCGAGACTTCTTTGTAGCGCTGATTTGCCTTTCCAGGTTGCTTGGTTGGCCAAAAAGGGCGTATGCCTTTTTTCCTGAATATATTCAGGAAAAAACTATACGCCCTTTTTGGCCATGGTCATCATTGTCGAGGTTTTGCTGCTTTTCCTGTGCTTTAAAGGCGATTCGAATCTCCCTCCTGAAATTTGTTTCCTGCAATTCTGCCTTGCTTTCCAATCCTCTTCGTTGCCTTCCCTCAATATATTTGTGGACGAGAGTTATCATTTATAAGTCTGCAGGTTTGTGAATTGCAGTGCCCCTGAGCTCCATTTTTCAACTCGCTTTCTTGGGAGCTGGCCGCAAAAGCGCAGGATTGCTTCAGTCCCTATTCTGGTCCCGGGCGGCAGGCTGAGCCTGTGGTTAATTCTTCTTCCTGATGGGAAAATAGAGTGACCTGTGCCTGTCCAAACACCTAGAGCTGGTCTCTCATTGGTTCCCACTCTTCCCGTTCATCATCAGGACAAATTGCAACCTGTACGGAACAGGAGGTTAAAGGTGCTGATTATCCAAGGAGGGAGATTGCTAGTAAAGCGGCTGGAATGGCGAACCCGAGCACAAGGAGATGAGAAATGAGGTGCGTTTTGGAAACCTTTCCCGATCACACGGTGTACCATCTTCTGGGTTTCTCATGCATGTTTTCGATGTAGGAAGATGCCCTTGAACCTGGAGATTTGGGACCCATGGGATGGGTACCACGCAGTATTACTTCAAAGGGTCTGCGTTTCCTCACCCAACCTCACCAAACCTCTCAGCCCTAAGAGTGTCCACGCTTATGTCTCAATCAGCTGTGGGTCTAGATATGGTCAATCCAGGTGGCATCACAACCCCTGATCGAATTTTGTAAGAATTTCTCTCTCTTTCACTGTCTTTGTTTCACGGGTTTTTAAAAGTAATTGATTTTTATAATGGGGTTTAGCTGCTTTTTACTGCTGTGTTTATGCCGCTTTACACCCACTTGACTCACTTACAGAGAGATATCAATACATAGGTTTTAAGATTCTTACTAGTCAGATATATTCTTGGGCGGTGAATAGGGGGTGTTGAGTCCAAATCACTGAGCAAGGAGTAGGTCTTGTATATTACATATTGGGTTTATGGAACGGTATCTGAGCTAATTTGAAACCCTTGTTTTATGCATCACCCCACCTCACCTTTCCCGTTAAGCAGCCATAGTGTGTTTTCTAAACGTGGGACTCTGTTCTGTTTTGTAATTCAGTTCAAGGGTAGCGGTTTTTACATTCCCTCTATAAGTGATATCTTATGATAAGTGTCTTTTTCTGTGTGACTTATTTCACTTAGAATCGTCGTACCTAAATCCACTCATCATGCTGCTACTAGCCTTATGACGTTGATTTCATGGCTGAGTGATATTCCATTGTACATAAGGACCACAACTTCTTTATCCATTTTTCTCTTTCCTGGGATATTTAAGGTGTAACGAAGTGGAGGTTCTTGTCAACAGAGCAGCCCTAATCTTTGGGGTGCCTGTGTCTTGCTGATTTTTAGATTTCCCAATTTACACGCCCATGAGTGGAAGTGCCCTATGCTCTCTAGGCTGAGTTTTTTAGATGTTTCAGGACACGCCGTACAGTTCTCCAGAGTGGCTGTTGGCAATTTACATCCCACCCATCAGCGTAGCCAGGCTCCCGTTTCTCCATGGCCTGTCCTGCACTTCTGGTTTTGACACTTTATTCAGCATGGCCCTTTTGACCGATGGGAAGCGAGACTTCTTTGTAGCGCTGATTTGCCTTTCCAGGTTGCTTGGTTGGCCAAAAAGGGCGTGTGCGTTTTTTCCTGAATATATTCAGGAAAAAATGCATACGCCCTTTTTGGTCAAGGGCATCATTGTCGAGGTTTTGCCGCTTTTCCTGTGCTTTAAAGGCGATTCGAATCTCCCTCCTGAAATCTGTTTCCTGCAATTCTGCCTTGCTTTCCAATCCTCTTCGTTGCCTTCCCTCAATATATTTGTGGACGAGAGTTATCATTTATAAGTCTGCAGGTTTGTGAATTGCAGTGCCCCGAGCTCCATTTTTCAACTCGCTTTCTTGGGAGCTGGCCGCAAAAGCGCAGGATTGCTTCAGGCCCTATTGTGGTCCCTGGCGGCAGGCTGAGCCTGTGGTTAATTCTTCTTCCTGATGGGAAAGTAGAGTGACCTGTGCCTGACCCAACACCTAGAGCTAGTCTCTCATTGGTTCCCACTCTTCCCGTTCATCCTCAGGACAAATTGCAACCTGTACGGAACAGGAGGTTAAAGGTGCTGATTCTCCAAGGAGGGAGATTGCTAGTAAAGCGGCTGGAATGGCGAACCCGAGCACAAGGAGATGAGAAATGAGGTGCGTTTTGGAAACCTTTCCCGATCACACTGTGTACCATCTTCTGGGTTTCTCATGCATGATTTCGATGTAGGAAGATGCCCTTGAACATGGAGATTTGGGACCCATGGGATGGGTACCACGCATTATTACTTTAAAGGGTCTGCGTTTCCTCACCCAACCTCACCAAACCTCTCAGCCCCAAGAGTGTCCACCCTTATGTCTCAATCAGCTGTGGGTCTAGATATGGTCAATCCAGGTGGCATCACAGCCCCTGAACGAATTTTGTAAGAATTTCTCTCTCTTTCACTGTCTTTGTTTCACGGGTTTTTAAAGGTAATTGATTTTTATAATGGGGTTTAGCTGCTTTTTACTGCTGTGTTTATGCCGCTTTACACCCACTTGGCTCACTTACAGAGAGATATCAATACATAGGTTTTAAGATTCTTACTAGTCAGATATATTCTTGGGCGGTGAATAGGGGGTGTTGAGTCCAAATCACTGAGCAAGGAGTAGGTCTTGTCTATTACATATTGGGTTTATGGAACGGTATCTGAGCTAATTTGAAACCCTTGTTTTATGCATCACCCCACCTCACCTTTCCCTTTAAGAAGCCATAGTGTGTTTTCTAAACGTGGGACTCTGTTCTGTTTTGTAATTCAGTTCAAGGGTAGCGGTTTTTACATTCCCTCTATAAGTGATATCTTATGATAAGTGTCTTTTTCTGTGTGACTTATTTCACTTAGAATCGTCGTACCTAAATCCACTCATCATGCTGCTACTAGCCTTATGACGTTGATTTCATGGCTGAGTGATATTCCATTGTACATAAGGACCACAACTTCTTTATCCATTTTTCTCTTTCCTGGGATATTTAAGGTGTAACGAAGTGGAGGTTCTTGTCAACAGAGCAGCCCTAATCTTTGGGGTGCCTGTGTCTTGCTGATTTTTAGATTTCCCAATTTACACGCCCATGAGTGGAAGTGCCCTATGCTCTCTAAGCTGAGTTTTTTAGATGTTTCAGGACACGCCGTACAGTTCTCCAGAGTGGCTGTTGGCAATTTACATCCCACCCATCAGCGTAGCCAGGCTCCCGTTTCTCCATGGCCTGTCCTGCATTTCTGGTTTTGACACTTTATTCAGCATGGCCCTTTTGACCGATGGGAAGCGAGACTTCTTTGTAGCGCTGATTTGCCTTTCCAGGTTGCTTGGTTGGCCAAAAAGGGCGTGTGCGTTTTTTCCTGAATATATTCAGGAAAAAACGCATACGCCCTTTTTGGCCAAGGGCATCATTGTCGAGGTTTTGCCGCTTTTCCTGTGCTTTAAAGGCGATTCGAATCTCCCTCCTGAAATCTGTTTCCTGCAATTCTGCCTTGCTTTCCAATCATCTTCGTTGCCTTCCCTCAATATATTTGTGGACGAGAGTTATCATTTATAAGTCTGCAGGTTTGTGAATTGCAGTGCCCCGAGCTCCATTTTTCTACTCGCTTTCTTGGGAGCTGGCCGCAAAAGCGCAGGATTGCTTCAGGCCCTATTGTGGTCCCTGGCGGCAGGCTGAGCCTGTGGTTAATTCTTCTTCCTGATGGGAAAGTAGAGTGACCTGTGCCTGACCCAACACCTAGAGCTGGTCTCTCATTGGTTCCCACTCTTCCCGTTCATCCTCAGGACAAATTGCAACCTGTACGGAACAGGAGGTTAAAGGTGCTGATTCTCCAAGGAGGGAGATTGCTAGTAAAGCGGCTGGAATGGCGAACCCGAGCACAAGGAGATGAGAAATGAGGTGCGTTTTGGAAACCTTTCCCGATCACACGGTGTACCATCTTCTGGGTTTCTCATGCATGATTTCGATGTAGGAAGATGCCCTTGAACCTGGAGATTTGGGACCCATGGGATGGGTACCACGCAGTATTACTTTAAAGGGTCTGCGTTTCCTCACCCAACCTCACCAAACCTCTCAGCCCCAAGAGTGTCCACCCTTATGTCTCAATCAGCTGTGGGTCTAGATATGGTCAATCCAGGTGGCATCACAGCCCCTGAACGAATTTTGTAAGAATTTCTCTCTCTTTCACTGTCTTTGTTTCACGGGTTTTTAAAAGTAATTGATTTTTATAATGGGGTTTAGCTGCTTTTTACTGCTGTGTTTATGCCGCTTTACACCCACTTGACTCACTTACAGAGAGATATCAATACATAGGTTTTCAGATTCTTACTAGTAAGATATATTCTTGGGCGGTGAATAGGGGGTGTTGAGTCCAAATCACTGAGCAAGGAGTAGGTCTTGTCTATTACATATTGGGTTTATGGAACGGTATCTGAGCTAATTTGAAACCCTTGTTTTATGCATCACCCCACCTCACCTTTCCCGTTAAGCAGCCATAGTGTGTTTTCTAAACGTGGGACTCTGTTCTGTTTTGTAATTCAGTTCAAGGGTAGCGGTTTTTACATTCCCTCTATAAGTGATATCTTATGATAAATGTCTTTTTCTGTGTGACTTATTTCACTTAGAATCGTCATACCTAAATCCACTCATCATGCTGCTACTAGCCTTATGACGTTGATTTCATGGCTGAGTGATATTCCATTGTACATAAGGACCACAACTTCTTTATCCATTTTTCTCTTTCCTGGGATATTTAAGGTGTAACGAAGTGGAGGTTCTTGTCAACAGAGAAGCCCTAAACTTTGGGGTGCCTCTGTCTTGCTGATTTTTAGTTTTCCCAATTTATACCCCCATGAGTGGAAGTGCCCTATGCTGTCTAAGCTGAGTTTTTTAAATGTTTCATGACACACCGTACACTTCTCCGGAGTGGCTGTTGTCAATTTACATCCCGCCCATCAGGGTAGCCAGGCTCCCGTTCCTCCATGGCCTGTCCTGCATTTCTGGTTTTGACACTTTATTCAGCATGGCCCTTTTGACCGATGGGAAGCGAGACTTCTTTGTAGCGCTGATTTGCCTTTCCAGGTTGCTTGGTTGGCCAAAAAGGGCGTATGCGTTTTTTCCTGAATATATTCAGGAAAAAACGCATACGCCCTTTTTGGCCAAGGGCATCATTGTCGAGGTTTTGCCTCTTTTCCTGTGCTTTAAAGGCGATTCGAATCTCCCTCCTGAAATCTGTTTCCTGCAATTCTGCCTTGCTTTCAAATCCTCTTAGTTGCCTTCCTTCAATATATTTGTGGACGAGAGTTATCATTTATAAGTCTGCAGGTTTGTGAATTGCAGTGCCCCTGAGCTCCATTTTTCAACTCGCTTTCTTGGGAGCTGGCTGCAAAAGCGCAGGATTGCTTCAGGCCCTATTCTGGTCCCGGGCGGCAGGCTGAGCCTGTGGTTAATTCTTCTTCCTGTTGGGAAAATAGAGTGACCTGTGCCTGTCCCAACTCCTAGAGCTAGTCTCTCATTGGTTCCCCCTCTTCCCGTTTATCATAAGGACAAATTGCAACCTGTACGGAACAGGAGGTTAAAGGTGCTGATTCTCCAAGGAGGGAGATTGCTAGTAAAGCGGCTGGAATGGCGAACCCGAGCACAAGGAGATGAGAAATGAGGTGCATTTTAGAAACCTTTCCCGATCACACGGTGTACCATCTTCTGGGTTTCTCATGCATGTTTTCGATGTAGGAAGATGCCCTTGAACCTGGAGATTTGGGACCCATGGGATGGGTACCACGCAGTATTACTTTAAAGGGTCTGCGTTTCCTCACCAAACCTCACCAAACCTCTCAGCCCCAAGAGTGTCCACGCTTATGTCTCAATCAGCTGTGGGTCTAGATTTGGTCAATCCAGGTGGCATCACAACCCTTGAACGAATTTTGTAAGAATTTCTCTCTCTTTCACTGTCTTTGTTTCACGGGTTTTTAAAAGTAATTGATTTTTATAATGGGGTTTACGTGCTTTTCACTGCTGTGTTTCTGCTGCTTTACACCCACTTGACTCACTTACAGAGAGATATCAATACATAGGTTTTAAGATTCTTACTAGTCAGATATATTCTTGGTCGGTGAATAGGGGGTGTTGAGTCCAATTCACTGAGAAAGGAGTAGGTCTTGTCTATTACATATTGTTTTTTGGAACGGTATCTGAGCTAATTTGAAACCCTTGTTTTATGCATCACCCCACCTCACCTTTCCCGTTAAGCAGCCATAGTGTGTTTTCTAATCGTGTGACTCTGTTCTGTTTTGTAATTCAGTTCAAGGGTAACGGTTTTTACATTCCCTCTATAAGTGATATCTTATGATAAGTGTCTTTTTCTGTGTGACTTATTTCACTTAGAATCGTCGTACCTAAATCCACTCATCATGCTGCTACTAGCCTTATGACGTTGATTTCATGGCTGAGTGATATTCCATTGTACATAAGGACCACAACTTCTTTATCCATTTTTCTCTTTCTTGGGATATTTAAGGTGTAACGAAGTGGAGGTTCTTGTCAACAGAGAAGCCCTAAACTTTGGGGTGCCTCTGTCTTGCTGATTTTTAGTTTTCCCAATTTATGCGCCCATGAATGGAAGTGCCCTATGCTCTCTAAGCTGAGTTTTTTAGATGTTTCAGGACAAACCGTACACTTCTCCAGAGTGGCTGTTGGCAATTTACATCCCGCACATCAGCGTAGGCAGGCTCCCGTTTCTCCATGGCCTGTCCTGCATTTCTGGTTTTGACACTTTATTCAGCATGGCCCTTTTGACCGATGGGAAGCGAGACTTCTTTGTAGCGCTGATTTGCCTTTCCAGGTTGCTTGGTTGGCCAAAAAGGGCGTATGCGTTTTTTCCTGAATATATTCAGGAAAAACCGCATACGCCCTTTTTGACCAAGGGCATCATTGTCGAGGTTTTGCCGCTTTTCCTGTGCTTTAAAAGCGATTCGAATCTCCCTCCTGAAATCTGTTTCCTGCAATTCTCCCTTGCTTTCAAATCCTCTTCGTTGCCTTCCCTCAATATATTTTTGGAGGAGAGTCATCATTTATGAGTCTGCAGGTTTGTGAATTGCAGTGCCCCTGAGTTCCATTTTTCAACTCACTTTGTTGGGAGCTGGCCGCAAAAGCGCAGGATTGCTTCTGGCCCTATTCTGGTCCCGGGCGGCAGGCTGAGCCTGTGGTTAATTCTTCTTCCTGATGGGAAAATAGAGTGACCTGTGCCTGTCCCAACACCTAGAGCTAGTCTCGCATTGGTTCCCGCTCTTCCCGTTTATCCTCAGGACAAATTGCAACCTGTATGGAACAGGAGGTTAAAGGTGCTGATTCTCCAAGGAGGGAGATTGCTAGTAAAGCGGCTGGAATGGCGAACCCGAGCACAAGGAGATGAGTAATGAGGTGCATTTTAGAAACATTTCCCGATCACACGGTGTACCATCTTCTGGGTTTCTCATGCATGTTTTCGATGTAGGAAGATGCCCTTGAACCTGGAGATTTGGGACCCATGGGATGGGTACCACGCAGTATGACTTTAAAGGGTCTGCATTTGCTCACCCAACCTCACCAAACCTCTCATCCCCAAGAGTGTCCACGCTTATGTCTCAATCAGCTGTGGGTCTAGATATGGTCAATCCAGGTGGCATCACAACCCCTGAACGAATTTTGTAAGAATTTCTCTCTCTTTCACTGTCTTTGTTTCACGGGTTTTTAAAAGTAATTGATTTTTATAATGGGGTTTAGTTGCTTTTTACTGCTGTGTTTATGCCGCTTTACACCCACTTGACTCACTTACAGAGAGATATCAATACATAGGTTTTAAGATTCTTACTAATCAGATATATTCTTGGGCGGTGAATAGGGGGTGTTGAGTCCAAATCACTGAGCAAGGAGTAGGTCTTGTCTATTACATATTGGGTTTAAGCAACGGTATCTGAGCTAATTTGAAACCCTTGTTTTATGCATCACCCCACCTCACCTTTCCCGTTAAGCAGCCATAGT